>NW_019268704.1:4649-34555 GCF_002738365.1 Cucurbita moschata
TTTCCTAGCGTAAACAGTCAACAGTCAACAATCAACATAATCCATTACTTTTCATAGAGTAAACAATCACATAATCCATACATCATATAGTCATGTCACATAAAATATGGTGCATGCATGGGCCACAGGGCACGCACCATCATACAACACGTAGTAAGCTAACTCCAATAGTAAGGTCACTTACCTTGATGACCTTGTCCGAATTCACTCACAACACGCTAATTCCAACGGTTAAATACGTCCTATAATAACCACATAAAAATTTAGGAACCTTCCCTAATATACCCTAACTAAATCTCATGCTATCTACCAAAAAACTCCTAGCACAATTTGTCTTTGACGGTTAGGAACCATACTGGCCTCATATGGTAAAAATAAGGGCAAAAACATTTTCAGAAGTGCCGAAAACCTAGAAATCAATATATTATAGCGATACTGAGCCGATAAGCCGATTGTTGGCTTTTTGGCCCTTAATCTCAAATTAATTAATTAATTAATTGATGTTTTTGATAATAACAAACTTACCTTCAATTATTAACAATTCTCTTTTGTCCACCGTGTAAGGTTGGGAATATCGATTTCAACTTTTTTTTTTGTTCACTCAAATTAGAGCTAAAACGAAGAAGTTTCAGTTAAAACAAGATACCCGACGTGATGATGTAGTGGCAAAATTGACATCATGGACCAATCGAATTCAAAATAAGATATCCGACATGATGTGGTGATAAAATTGACATCATGGACCAGTGGAAAAATTGACATCATAGACCAATTAGAGTATGACATTTATAACTTTAGTAAAGTAACAAAGGGTGGAGTTTTCAATTACTTTTAAATTAAAATAAAATTATTTCTAAAAGTGTTCAGTTACTTTTAAATTAATTATTTCTAAAAGTTTTGCGGTACTTTTAAATTAAAAGAAAAGTATTTAAATTATAAAATTATTCCAATTACATTTATAAAAGTTTTCAATTACTCGAAAATTATTTGAATTATAAAATTATTTCAATTACATTTATAAAACTTTTCAATTACTTTATATGGTTACTCACATTATTTTCATTCATTTTTTTATTATATTATTACATTTATATATATATAATAAAAATGAATTTATAATATTTATAATATTTATTTAAAATAATATATATAATTAAATAAATGAAACATGTGTATATAGTTTTCACGATAAATTTTTTTAAAAAAATAAATATTATTTTTAATGGTCCATGTTTCAGTTCATGTTTTAGTGGTCAGTATCAATTCCTATTTTTACAACTCCATCGCTATTTAAACTCATCCCTCTTCATATTTTTCACAACACAGTACAAAACACAATACACAACTTCCATAGTTTCCTCTATCACCTTTTTTTTAAAAGTCTCCATTCTCTACAAAGCTTCCAATTTTATTTTTTGTTTATCGAGAGAGATATCAATTGTACTGTGAGAAAATAGTTGTGAGGTGAGCGATCAAATTGTAAATTTATTTTTTCAAAAAGTTGTGTTTCTACAAAATTTTAGACAATTGTACCGGTTTGATCCTGAGTCGTGGAAATGATTGATTTTGCTTTTGAACTCGATTTTGCTTTTGAACTCGTAAAAAGAGCGGCTAGCAGTTGGGCTCTAATCCGAGGAAAGAGTTAAGGTTTATCCAAATTCCCAATAGGCATTTGGAGAGTGGAGTAGGTCGAATTTGACCCAGTTGGGTTCTGGTCTGAGGAAAGAGTTAAGGTTTATCCAAATTCCCAATAGGCATTTGGATAGTGGAGTAGGTCGAGTTTGACCCAGTTGGGTTTTGATCCGAAGAAAAAGTCAAGGTTTATCCAAATTCCCAATAGGCATTTGGAGAGTGGAGTAGGTCGAGTTTGACCCAGTTGGGTTCTGATCCGAGGAAAGAGTTAAGGTTTATCCAAATTCCCAATAGGCAATGGAGAGTGGAGTAGGTCGAGTTTGATCCAGTTGGGTTCTGATCCGAGGAAAGAGTTAAGGTTTATCCAAATTTCCAATAGGCATTTGAAGAGTGAAGTAGGTCGAGTTTGACCCAGTTGGGTTCTGATCCGAGGAAAGAGTTAAGGTTTATTCAAATTCCGAAGAGGCATTTAGAGAGTGGAGTAGGTCGAGTTTGACTGAACCACTATAAACCGGTCTTATGTTTTCTAACCCTTTCCTATTTAAATTCTAAATTATTATTAAGTTTTATTTTTATTAGAAAAATTTAATCACGTTTAAATTATTATATTGTTGAAACCTTATTCACTCCTCCAGGATTGCCATATCGATCGAACATTTGGTATTAGAGTTTGACCCAATTGGGTTCTTATTGTTTTTTTTTTATAAACTTTATTTTTAGAGCTTATGGCAAATCAATGTGTTAAAAACGGTTTTTGTGATGGAACAAATTATACTTGTAAAGCTAGAATGAAAATTTATTTGCAATTTTTAAACGTGAATAAAGGCCCTTCCAAAAACTCTTAATAATATTCCAAAAACTCTTAATAATATTGAGGAGCTTAAAATGGAGGATGAATTTGATGAATTGTCAATAATTGTCAATAATATTGAGGAGCTTAATGCTAGTGCTATAAACTGTCTTTATTGTGCTCTAAGTAATGATGAATTTAATAGAGTATCTATGTGTTCAAATTTGAAAAACTCTTGAAGTAACTCATGACGGAACAAATCAAGTTAAAGAAACCAAGTTAAAGAAACAAAGATTAGCATGTTAGTTCATAATGATGAACTATTTAAAATGGATGCAATCGATAGGTGATATATTTACTAGATCTACTAATATTCATGAACTATTTAAAATGGATGCAAATGAATCGATCAGTGATATATTTACTAGATTTACTAATATTCTAAATACTTTGAAAAATCTTGGAAAAGCATATTCTACTTCTGAAAATGTCCGGAAAATTCTTAGGTCTCTACCTAAAAGTTGGGAAGCAAAACTGACGGCAATTCAAGAAGCAAAGGATCTCACAAAGCTTCCTTTGGATGAGCTTGTTGGTTCTCTCATGACGCATGAGATTACCTGGAAGAGGAGAAGCGCATGTAAGAGGAATCCAAAAAGAAAAAAGTATAGCCCTAAATG
Organism: Cucurbita moschata; assembly: GCF_002738365.1. Classification (NCBI taxonomy): domain Eukaryota; kingdom Viridiplantae; phylum Streptophyta; class Magnoliopsida; order Cucurbitales; family Cucurbitaceae; genus Cucurbita; species Cucurbita moschata. Next base: position 7,749 of record NW_019268704.1, read on the forward strand.
GAAGAGGAATTCAAAAAGAAAAAAGTATAGCCCTAAAGTCCATCACATTGAAAGTTGACTCTGACGACGAGAAAGCCCTTGATGAAGATGATGTTGCCTACTTTATACGTAAGTATAAAAATTTCATTAAGAGAAAGAAACAATTTAGGAAACATTTCACCAACCAAAAAAGGTGAAAAGAGCAAACATGACGAGATAATATGTTATGAATGCAAAAAGTTGGGTCATATAAGACCGGATTGTCCTCTCCTCAAATCATCTAAGAAATCCAGGAAGAAAGCAATGAAGGCTACTTGGGATGATAGTGATGAAAGTGCAAGTGATGAAAAAGTCGCAAATTTTTGCTTCATGGTTCATAGTGACAAAGAGAACGAAGAAAATGAGGTAATTCTTGAATATCTTTCTTACCCTGAATTATTTAAAGTTTTTCAGGAGATCGCACTTAATTTAGAAAAACTTGGTTCAAAATATGCTTCAAAAGAATTATAAGGCTTCAATTATTAAAAATAAGTTTTTATTAAATGAAATTTCTTGCTTAAGAGAGAATAATCAAAAATTTGAAATACCCGGTGAAAAGCATGTATTTCTTGAGCATCATTGTTGTGAAAAAGATAAGTTAATTAAATTACTTAAAGAAAAGGAATCAAATACTATGGAAGAACTTGGTAAGGTTAAAGAGTCTGTTAAAAAGTTAACTACATGTGTTCAAAAATTCAATAAAATAATTGAAGCAGGTAAGCCTTATGGTGATAAAAGAGAATTAGGCTATATTGATGAATGTTCTACTCCAAGTTCTAAAAGAATATTTGTTAAAGCATCTCCATTGTGTCTAAGCCTAACACATGCAAATTTGTATCTCACTATAATAAATCTAGATTTGTGCCTATATGTCATTAGTGTATTTGTATCTCACTCTAATAAATCTAGATTTGAGCCTATATGTCATTAGTGCAGGGTTGAAGATCATATTAGACCTAATTGCTTTAAATTAAAAATTCTCAAAACATTCCTTCCAAAAGAAATTTTTTTCAAAATATAAAATTTAACAATGTTTTAAGAAATAATTTTTCTATTGAAAATAGAAAACATAAACTTAGTCCAAGAAATAAATTCCTGCATGATGTTGTCTTTTCTCTTGTGATAAATTTTTTAATATGAATGCAAACATGATTCTTAAATCTGTAAAAACCAACTTATAAGGACTCAAACAAGTATAGGTACCAAAAGGTCAATTTTGAATAATTTTGAATATTTTTGTTTTTAGGTTTATTTGAAAGCCTACCAAAAAAATAAGTGGTATTTGGATAGTGGTTGCTCAAGATACATGACGGAAAACCAATACAAGTTTGTGAGTCTTTTCAAGAAGGATGGTGGCTTAGTAACCTTTGGCGACAACAAGAAAGGTAAAATAATTGGTAAGGGTATTATAGATAATGACTCTGGTACTTGGAAATGTACTTTTAGTTGATGGTTTAAAGATAAAGGTTTTAGAGTTATATTTGATAAAAATAATTGAATAATTAAAAATGTTAGTGATAGAAAAATGTTGATTATTGGAAATAGAGATAGTAATGTGTACAGTATTGATATAAATGATTGTCCTACAAATGATAAATATCTTTCGGCTTTGCATGATAATTCTTGGTTATGGCATAGAAGATTAGGACATGCTAGTATGCATTTGATTTCAAATATCTAAAAAAAAAATTCATTAGTTAGAGGCTTTCTTAAATTTAAATTTGAAAAAGATAAAATCTGTGATGTTTGTCAAGCAAACCAAATCTTCTCTCAAATCTAAAAATGTGACTTTTACTGCTCTTCAACTATTACATATGAATTTATTTGGTCCTTCTAAATAAGCTAGCTATGGAGGGAATTACTATGTTTGTGATAGTTATGATTTTTTGGGTTTTGATGATAAAACATAAAAATGAAATCTTGAAAAGATTTGCTAGTTTTGTAAAATGAGTTCAAAATGAAAAAGATTTTTTAATTACTAAAATTAGGAGTGACCATTGGGAGAATTGGACAGTAGCATTTGAAAAATTTTGTGAAGATAATGGTTTATATCATGACTCCTCCTCTCCAAAGACTCCTCAAGAAAACAGTGTGGTTGAAATAAAAAATGGTGCTTTACAAGAATTTGTTAGATTAATGTTAAATGAATAGGAATTACCTAAATATTTTTGTGCGAAAGCTGTTAATACTGTCGTTATGTTTCAAATAGAGTTTTAATTAGACCGCTCAGATAAAACTACTTATGAACTTTGGCATAATAAAATTTCAAATATTTGGTATTTCAAACTTTTTGGTTGCAAATGTTATTAAACTCTTCATGAACTTTGGCATAATAAAATTCCAAATATTGGGTATTTCAAACTTTTTTTTTTGTTGCAAATATTTTATTTTGAACAACAAAGAAAAGCTGGAAAATTTTGATTCTAAGACGGATATGGGTATTTTTTTCGTTATTCATCTACTAAAGCTTATAGAGTTTTCAATAAGAAAACTTTAGTTATAGAAGAATCTATGCCTGTGGTATTTGATGAATCTTGTAATAATATTTCTGATGAGTCTAATTGATTTAGAAAGAAATTTTGGAGATTTACTTGTTAGTGTAGAGGAGGGGTGAGCTTACATATTTAAGAAGGAAGAAGGTTCTTCATCAGTGTCAAAAGTACTAAGTATGCCTCTCTCATTCAAGAACTTGATTATTGGTGATTCCGAACAAGGTGTGAAAACTCGTTCCTCTATTAATTTATTTAATAATCTTGCTTTTGTTTCTCAAATTGAACCAAAAAGTCTTAAGGATGGCGAAAATGATGAGTTTTGGATTTTAGCTATGCAATAAGAACTAAATCAATTTGAAAGGAACAAATTTTGGGAATTAGTTCCTAGGCCCTCTAATATTTCCATTAGAATCAAACGGGGTTTTAGAAATAAAATGGATGAAAATGGACATATCATTAGAAATAAAATTGATGAAAATGAACATATCATTAGAAATAAAGCTATTGTAGCTCAAGGTTCAAGAGGAAGGTATAGACTATGAATAAACTTTTGTACCCATTGCTAGATTAAAATGTTACTTGCATTTGCTTCTTACAAGAATTTTAAATTATATCAAATGGATTTGAAAAGTGCATTCTTAAATGGTTATAATAAGGAGGAAGTCTATAAGTTGAAAAAGACTCTTTATGGCTTAAAACAAGCTCTAAGAGCTGGGTACGATAGACTTATAATTTTTTTTTATTGAGAATGATTTCAAAATGGTAAGCTCGACACTACTCTTTTTATTAAAATTAAAGAAAAAGAGATGCTATTAGTGCAAATATATGTGGATGATATTATATTGGGTTCTACCAATCCTTTTTATGTGAAGAATTTTTTAAATGTATGCGTAATGAATTTGAGATGAGTATGATGGGAGAACTCAGTTTCTTTCTTGAATTTCAAATCAAACAACTGAAAGATGGTATCTTCCTAAATTAAGAGAAATACACCAAGGATTTACTCAAAAGGTTCAAGTTCAACGAAGGTAAGATTGCAAAAACTCCAATGAGCACACCTACCAAGCTTGACAAGGATGAAAAAGGTAATTGTGTAGATATAAAATCTTATCCAGGTATGATTGATCTTTACTTTATTTGACTGCTAGTAAACCTGATATTATGTTTAGTGTATGTCTTTGTGCTAGGTTTCAATCTTGTCCTAAGGAATCTCATTTACATGTCGTTAAAAGAATATTTAAATATTTGCTTTTTAGGATTGTGGTATCAAAATGTTGAGTTTAAATTGGTAGGATATTCTGATGCGGATTTTGTGGGAAGTTTACTTTGATCGTAAAAGTACTGGTGGAACTTGTCAATTTCTTGGTAGTTCATTAGTTTCTTGATTTAGTAAAAAGCAAAATTCTGTTGCCTTATCTACTACCGAAGCGCAATATATTGCGGTTGCTAGTTGTTGTGCTCAAATTTTTTGAATGAAACAAACTCTTTGTGATTTTGGATTAAAATTTGATAGTGTGTGTAACGACCCAAATTTTTTTACTTAATTTAAGGTCGTTACTGTATACGTACCATAAACATTGAATGCAGAAGACTTCGTTTAAATTCCATAAAACATAACCTTTAGCTTAAAACACAGCCATGAACTTACGTGTTTCGAAAACATCTTTAAAACGACACAACAAAAGACTCGAAATAAAATAAATAAGCATTTAAGTTTAAAACATCCTATTCTATCCTAAGTCTAAGAAAATAAATGCCACTATCCTATGCATGTGCCATGATCTTGAGTTGCGATGCCGTCGTCAGCCATACAGGAATGCCTTGCCTTAACCTTAAAAATGTAGTAGCACATGGCTTGAGTATTCAAAGAAATACTCAGTAAGTGACCCCACTATTGGGGTTAAATGCAACAATCACATGCAATGAAATGATGGGACCTATCTTTCGTTTCGTTTCGTTTCATTTCATTTCGTTTCGTTTTTCCTATGGTGTAATCCTAACAGGTAATCTTGGACGTGTACCATATACTCTACACGCAGCCCATACGTGCGAGTATGGGCTCACCAGCTAGTTCGCACACCACTGGGCCACTGTCCCTAGCTGGTGGACATGCTCTGAGGACCCACCGGGACCCGTTAAAACTAAAACCGTCACTGCAGCGCTATGCAAGGCATAACGATCGTTGTCCTGTCATTTGGATGACGCGTTCGTACCCTCGTGATGGGATAGGGGTATCCCCCCAAATGCATGATCACACAATATGCATGAGGTCCCACTAGTCCTACAGTCATCATTTAATGAACATAACCTCGTGTCACGTTTTCATGCTTACATGTCATTCTCATTCTCATTTCATTACATATCATACATATTCCTAGCGGGGTTATGTATCATGCAATTTACCATATTTCATTTCATACAATTCATTCAGTTACATTCCAATACTCATACAACAAGCCATAATCGTACAAGGGCCACACATCGTCACATGCATTCATATCACATCAATTAAGTAGCATAAATAACATACATTCACGTTCACATGATTTCGTATTTAAGCACAATAATCTAGCATACAATGTATCATATCATAACCAAGTCATAACGTAAACACTTCATAGTCATATCGTTCTCTAACTTACTATAGCCTTAACGTTCTTATACCTATCACAGACATATCATTACGTGACGTACCTTAGTCATATCGTCACAAGAACGTACCCTAACGCTATTGTTCTATCAATCTATCACAAACCTATCCCTTTCTACCCATAACCTAACCGTATTCTTTCATCAATCTCTCCTATCCATAGCACTCCGGTATGTAACCTAACTCTAACGTTTCATGAACGTATCTTACTCCTATCGTTACATTTCGTTTTGTGCATTCTTCTCGTACCCTATCTCAAACATATCCTTGAGCACATCGTACCATAATTATTATCATACAAACCACATATTATAACATAACATAACATATAGGAAGCATATTGATTCACAGACAATTCACACATATCAATATATATGACACGTACAGAACCACAGGGCACGTGTCAACATCAAATATAACCATGCCGATAGTAAGGTCACTTACCTGGATAGCTTAAGTCGTTGTCACAAATATATCTTTAATGAAAGTTCGATTCCGTCCTTTGAAATCCGAGTCAACCTATATGAGCTCATGACATCAGTTTCAAGTTTTATCTCTATAAAATTATTACTCTAATTTAGATTGGCCAATTCTGATCTTTTCTGTTGGACAAAATTTAAAGAAGCTCACTATTCCTCTGATGAAAATTCTGAATGTTTTCTGTTACACAAAATTGAAAGGAGCTCGCTGCCTCTAATATTTTCTATTATGGTTAAATACTGTTTAACAAATCTTTCCTCAATCTCCCTCTCTCTCTCTCATCTTTTTCATTTTGTAAATAGGTTTTTCAATTGTGTAAACAGATATTACTAACCAATTTTAAGTATAGGCTACCATCTTTTAGTTTATAGATTTGCCACCTAAAATTTTATTGAATCTAACTTATAACCTTTTGTATAATTAAAATGCTAACAAAAATCTAATAATTGTATATGGGATCTGACTATTACAGACTGTTAAGATAGGAAAAAAGATTTGATCATAAATTAATTTCTTATCACCATAACTATACAAAGGAAAAGAAAATTTGAGATAGAATTTTACCGTAATAACTGACAAAAATCTCTAAATCTGCAATCTGTTCAAAGCCATTTTACTTCTTCTCAAATCTAACCATTGTTTGTTTTCTATTTTTTTTTTTTTTGCAGTTGGCCTAAGATGGGTAGAGGAGAGATAATCGTACGAAGGGATGAGAGGTTAGTGGAGAGAGGTGGGGAAATATTTTTTTTTTTTAAATTTTAATTTTAATTAATTAATTAATTATTATTATTTGAACTTTTTATTTGTTTATTTCTTTATTTATTTTTGGACTATTACAGTGTGCCTATATTGTGTGATAACATAGTGCTATTAATTTAACAAAAAAATCCTCTTTATCACACTAGAACTAAACATATTGACATTAGACATCATTTTATTAGAGAGCATGCACAAAATGGACATATTATTTTTGATTTTGTAAACTCTAATAATCAATTAGCAGATATTTTTACCAAGCCTTTAAATGAAGAATTTTTTTTTTTGTAAAAATAGGTTTGAGCTTGGTATTATTCGTGATCTATCTTGAATTTGAGTTTGGTATTATTTGGTGTGATATATCTTGAATTTTATAATCTGGTTTAAAGGTATATTCTTAGGGGAGCATGTCATTCTTTTATTTTTTTTTACTCTTCTCCTTTATGATTACAAAAGGGGAGAAATTAAGAAAAATATTTTATGATGATATATAAGAATGTCTATGATGATGTAGACATGTGCATTATTTTAAGTTTTATGAATTTATGGATTTCATATTATTTTTCTTGAAATGGTTTGTCGAGGGGGAGATGGTTGGTTTTTTGGCCATTTAATCTTAAATTAATTAATTAATTGATGTTTTGATGATAACAAACCTACCTTCAGTTATTAACAATTTTCAGTATTTTGTCCATAGTGTAAAGTTGGGAATAACGATTTCAACGTCTTTTTTGGTTCACTGAAATTAGAGCTAAAACGGAGAAGTTTCAGTCCAAACAAAATACCCGACGTGATGATGTGATAATAAAATTGACATAATGAACCAACTACAAAATTGACATCATAGAACGAAGTATGACATTTATTACTTTGGTAAAGTAATAAAGGGTGAAATTTTCAATTACTTTTAAATTGAAATAAAATTATTTCAATCACATTTATAAAATTTATGTTACTTTGAAAGCATTCCGTTACTTCTAAATTAAAAGAAAAAGTGTTTGGTACTTTTAAATTAAAAAAAGTATTTAAATTATAAAATTATTTCAAATTACATATTTTATAAAAGTTTTCAGTTACTTAAAAAGAAAATTATTTGAATTACTTTTATAATTATTTTAATTAAATTTATAAAATTTTCAATTACTTTCAAATGGTTATTTTCATTAACATTTTTTTTATTATATTATTATATTTATATATATATATATATAATAAAAATGAATTTAAAATGTTTTTAATATTTATTTAAAATAATATATATATATATATGTATATATAATTAAATAAATGAAACATGTGGTCTGTAATAAAAAATAAATATTATTTTTCGTGGTCCACCAGTTCACGTTTTAGTGGTCCACCAGTTCACGTTTTAGTGGTCCCTATCAATTCCTATTTTAATAACTTATCACAACTCATCACCTTATTCATATTTTCCAGAACAGTATTGTGTATTGTGTGATGTGTGATGTGTTATGAAAAATATGAAGAGAGGATGAGTTTAAATAGTGTAATGTTGTAAAAATAAGAATGGATACGGACTATTAAAACGTAAACTGAAACGTGGATCACGAAAAATAATATATATATATATATATATATATATATATATATATATATATATATTTAAATTTATCGTGAAAAATTATAGAACGCATGTTTCATTTATTTAATTATATATATATATATATTTATTTATTTATTTAAATGTAATAATATAATAAAATAATGTTAATGAAAGTAATCGAAAAGTTTTATAAATCTAATAGAAATAATTATACATCTATGTAATTGAAATAATTTTATAACTCAAATAATTTTCTTTCGATTTAAAATTAATCGAAAACTTTTATAAATGTAATGGAGAATTTTTTATAATTCAAATAATTTTATTTTAATTTAAAAGTAATGGAAAACTCCACCCTTTATTACTCTAACGAAGTTATAAATGTTATACTTCAATTGGTCTATGATGTAAATTTTGCCGCTGGTATGTGATGTCAATTTTGTCGCCACATCACCACGTCGGGTATCTTGTTTTGAATTTGATTGGTCCATGATGTCAATTTTGCCACAACATCATCACGTCCAATATCTTGTTTTGACTGAAACTTCTTCATTTTAGCTCTAATTTGAGTGAAAAAAAAACGTTGAAATTGTCATTCCCAACCTTACATTGTGGACAAAAGACAGAATTGTTAATAATGGAATGTAGGTTTGTTATCATCAAAACATTAATTAATTAATTAAAATTAATTAATTTGAGATTAAGGACGAAAAAGCCAACCATCTCTCATTTTTTTTTATGATGACAAACCATTTTAAGAAAAATAGTATGAAATCCATAAAACCATAAAACTTAAAATAATGCACATGTCTAAATAATAATATCGATGCATCATCATAGGCATTCTAATATATCATCATTAATTTGAAATTCACTCAAATTCATATTCTCTCCCTATATTAATGCTTCAATGAATTATGAAACATCACACCAACCAGTGATTCATTAATAAAATAACAAACTTAGAACATATTTTTCTTAATTTTCTCCCCTTTTTAATCATAAAAAGAACAATAAAAAATAAAATGATGACATGCTCCTCTAAGAACATGCCTTTAAACAAGATTATAAAATCCAAGATATATCACACCGAATAATACCAAACTCAAATTCAAGATATATCACATCGAATAATACCAAGCTCAAGCTTATTTTTGCAAACAATTTCTTCATTTAACGGCTTGGTAAAAATATATGCTAATTGATTATTAGAGTTTACAAAATCAAGAATAATATGTCCATTTTGTACATGCTCTCTAATAAAATGATGTCTAATGTCAATATGTTTAGTTCTAGAATGATGATAAGCCGAGCCGACCAACTAAGCTGCCAAGCCGAGCCACGGGAGTTGACGGAACCGAGCTAATTTCGTACATGTGCTAGCTGAGCTGCACTGTGTATGCGTGCGAAGCCGCTGGAGCTGTTGGGCCCGCGTCTGCAGTATTGGACCGCCAGAAACGCAGCCCAATTATACGTCTGGGCGTTGGGCTGAAACTAAAGGCCGAACGTGAAGGAACCCGACTCGATTCCAAAAACCTCGCCTTCCTTACCCGACAAGCGACGAAACCCTAGTTTCCGCCTCCCTAATTCCGGCGACGCGCCGATGATCCCACAACGTCCACAACACCGATTTCTGACGGTCAACCTTCTTCGACACAATGATCCCGATGTCGATATACCTTACTTCCACTCGATTCTTCCTCCGAACAGCACGTTCCGCAAACTCACCAATAAAGAAATTTAGTGAACCAATCCACACGCTTTCCCCTCTAACACTCTCGGTTTTCCGTTCTTTCAGACACCCTTCGACACAGAGACGAGTTTGGAGAGCAAAAGTGTAATAGCCCAATATATATATATATATATATATAATATATATAAACAAATAAAAAAATATACGTCAAAATAATAGTTATAATAATAATTCATAAATAAATAACAAAAAAGGATTACTAAAAAAAACTTATCCACCTCTCTCCACTAACCTCTCATTCCAATCTCATCCTCTCTCCTCAACCCACTGCACAATATCACCCTTCATAAAAAAAATAAATGGAGAAAATGTCAGATTTGATAAAAAAAAATAAAATGACTTTCAAGCAAATTGCAGATTTAGAGATTTTGGGATGTTATTACTAATCCTATCTAGATTTCATTTTCCTTTGTAGTTATGGTTATAAGAAATTAATTTAGGACCAGATCATATTTCCTTTATCCAATATTTTACCCGATCATGTAATAATCAAATCTCATTTTCACGTATCCAATTAGTTAGATTTTGGTTTTTGGTTGGCATTACGCAAACCATCTATTAAAATTGGCCAATAATGTCTGGTTAGAAAATAAATACTGAGTAGAAGTAATTTTTAGAGAATGAAAATCTATTTATACAATCAGAAGGAGGGAAGATTGGAGAAAGATTTGGTGAATAGAATTTAAAAATAAAATCAGAATTAGGAGAAGAAACTCCATTAAATTTTGTCTAGTAACCATATATTCCCAACCACAGTAATAATAGAAAATAAGATATTTAGTGAAAATAGCTTTATATATATATATATATATATATATTAATTTCAAGACTTTTAACAATGGAGGGAGGTAGATTAGAGATAATTTTATAGAGTTCAAACTTGAAACTGATGTCATGGGCTCACATAGGTTGACTTGGATTTCAAAGGACGGAATCGAACTTTCATTAACGATATATTCGTGACAACGACTTAAGTTAGCCAGGTAAGTGGTCTTACTGTCGGCATGGTTATATTTGATGTTGACACGTGTCATATATACTAATATGTGTGAATTATCTGTGAATCAATATGCTTATATTATGTTTATGTTATGTTATAATATGTGAATTGTATGATAATAATTATGGTACGATGTGTTCAAGAATATGTTTGAGATAGGATACGAGAAGGATGCACAAAACGAAATGTAACGATAGGAGTAAGATATGTTCATGAAACGATAAGGTTAGGTTATATATCGGAGTTCTATGGATAGGGGAGATTGATGAAAGAATATGGTTAGGATATGGGTAGAAAGGGATAGGTTTGTTATAGATTGATAGAACGATGGCGTTAGGATACGTTCCTATGATGATATGACTAAGTTACGTTCCGCATAAGACTAAGTTACGGACCCTGTAATGACTCGGAAAAAAAAAGAGAAAAAGAAAAAAAAAAACAAAGGAAAAAAAAAAGTAAATAATAACTTAAAAAAAATAAATTATTGACTCTCTCTACCTTCCCCAACTATCTCCCCAACACTTGATCGGCATGATCTTAAAAAAAGAAAAAAAAAAGAAAAACAGAACAGAAACAAAAAAAAATGGCAGATTTTGGGAACAAAAAAAAATGGGAGAAAAAAAAGGAAATATAGCAGATTTTGGAAGAGAAAAATTGTAGATGACTTTCACTTCAAGCAGATTTGATAGAGAGGGGGAAAGAGATAGAAAAGTTGTAAGTTAGATCTCATTTTTTTTTATCTTTTGCTAGAGATAGAAAAGTTATGTTAGATCTCTTTTTCAATTATCTAGCTCTTTGAATATCTTATCTAAAATCAAAATGGATTGAAAACGGCTTTGTCAATTGCATTTAGAATAAGATGTTTTTAACACTTATTTATTTTATTTAGTCTTTTGTTGTGTCGTTTTAAAGATATTTTTGAAACACATGAGTCTATGGCTGTGTTTTAAGATAAAAAATGTGTTTTATGGAATTTAAATGAAGTCTTCCGCATTTAACGTTTAGGATATATGTACAATAGCAACCTTAAATTAAGTAGAAAATTTTAGGTCGTTACAAAAAGTCGTTTTACATAGAAAGAGAAGGGTTGAACATAGGAATATAAAGAGTCTCATAACATTTCTATTTAAGCAGTAATAACTTCTTTCTCGCAAATTGTTTACATTTTCTTGGGAGAATAAATGCATAGCATAACTATATAGATATTTGCATATCAGACTTTAATTGGAGAGTACCTTATTCAGTATTTTTAATACTCGCCTGATATTAAAAATAGTTTTCAAGTAAGTGCACGATTGTGGAATGGGAGTGAAAAGTACGGTAAAGGAGCTAGTCATGGGACAACTTTAAACATTGTGTTTCAATTATTAAAAATATTTTTCCTTTTAGTTATTTTATTGATTTAAATTGTATTAGATAACTCATATCATAGATTTTAAAAAGAAAATGAATTAATTATGAGTTAGTGAAGATAAAAAGAAAAAGAAATCAGAAAAGGGATTTTACATTTGTTTTTAGGAAATTGAAAAGAAAATCAGAGATTGAGCCTCAACAGCTATTAGTTTTTCTTATTTTAGTTTTGAAGGCCTTTATTTTTGGATTGCTGAATTACAACTCTCCTAGATGAAAGAATCTAGTTGAATCGAGTCATGACCTAATTTTTGAACTTTCGCAAAGCACAAATGGCAACTTGGGAAGATGGTAAAATTTTTCACGAAACAAAACAAAGAAGAATTTAAAACATAGCATACACATATATTTACATTATATTTAAATAGAGTTCATACATAACTAGTTTTAAACGCACAATAAGGAACATACACAAGACATTAAATCAAAAACAAAAAAGAGGTGGAGTGTAATGGCTGATTTTTTTTTTTTTGTGTAGTCGCCGGAAGCCTCGAGAATTCTTTCGAGCCACCAAAATTCTCGGGCAGACGCTCGCCTCACCCACGACGCTCGCCTCACCAAGTCACACCCTTCAGAGACACACTTGCAAGAAAGTGGAGTGTGAGACAAAGTGAACAAGCGACCCTGTGAGATTTTTGACGAACACATACGATGAGAAAAGATTTCGAACGCAATGTCGAAGCGCACACGTTAAAAGCAACCCCGAGCATACCTACAGTAAGGCCTTCATGCTCAAAAGGACATGTATGCCTTACTTTTTGCCGTCAAACATGAAAAGTTTTGCTAACTGGTACAAAGTGAAGGAGGTCAGATCCGAGCTGAGAAATGATGGAGAACAAAGGAGAACCCAGCATCTATTTGCAGTGCCTTGGCCAAAAATTCGCGGCGTCCCAGACTAGGGTATTGAAAGCTTTAGCTTTGCAGAATGACCAATGGTCTCCTGAACATGGCAACTATGTTGTAAACTCGTTCCTAAGAAGTGAGTGTGGGATCACTCGGATAGCCCAGAAGACCTGCGACGCAAGAAATTAGTTAATTACCCTCCGTATCCAAAGTGGGTCCTTGATCAGTTAAAGCTCTACTTGGAACTTCGAAGCACCCTAAATACTCAGGTAGCAGTAGAGAGTAGGCTCGAGCTTCCTAGGGCCGAGAGAAAAGCCCGCGGATACCTACTAGTTTAAGGATGCGATGAAAGCCTACAAGTAGTTGCTTACTGAGCATATTTATATACTCACCTCTTTCCTCTTTCTTTTTCACGTGTTTGTAATCCGTCGGTCGAGGTGGAGGAGCGTTCGAGAGTTATACAGTCATTAGAGGGAGTCGTTTCGGAACGTCAGTCCATCTTTGTGTTTGAGTCTTTTGTAATTTGTTTTGCATTTGTATGTGAAACTCACTTTTCCCCTCTATAATAAATTCAATCAAGAATGTCTTATAATTAGATTATATTTTGTATTTAATTTTTGTGTGGTTGTCTTTATTACGATTGAAATCTTATCGGGTTTTCACATGTTGTTTTATTTTATTTTTATTTTTATTTTTATTTTGCCTTCGTCTTCTTAGTCATGGTCCAAGATTTAAAGCCTAAAAAATCGAGTTGTGACAGGTTAATATTAGAGTAGTCGAACTTTAGGTTCTATAGACTTTTTCTTAGGGTAGAGAATCGTAAACCTCTGTGACTCAAATCAACGACACACCTTACCACGACCAGGTATGTAGTCTAACCTTTTTCAGTGATATATGTTATGTTGTAAGACCTAAATGAATTTGATGATTGTCTTGGGTCACGTGGTGGTTATGATGACATTTTGGGGTGTTAAATACTGAACATTTACCCTATATGTCGATGTGGATTGAGTTATAGTGTTTTGATAAGGTGATGAGGGCGAAAATGTGTCACATGATATTACCATAGTCTTAGGAAGATAGAGAGGTGATGTCGCAGAGTGCATGATGTCCAACCCATAGAGATGGGCATGAGATATCTTAAAGCCTAGTACGAGATATGTGCAATATGCCAACTATAAGTTATGCAACAAAGGATATTCTTGTTGAAAGATCGCCCAAGAGATAATAAGTTTCTTCGGATTTTAGTGTGGAGGTCTCAACATTGTAGTAGCTTGTGGTCATCAAGATTGTGGTGCGATAGTGTAATAAGTCATCCTCAAATATGGACAAGCAGGCTTGTCGAGACAAGGATGTGAAACCGTTAGCGTAGACCAGTGAACCTTGAAGTCAAGAGCAACAGGAAAAGAGTCCAGCCGTTATCGCATCTACACCGACTAGAGAGAGAAGAGTCGAGGTGCCATGATAATAGTAACCTACCTTTAAATAGATTATATGGAATACAAAGAGTAGGACTTAGTTTCACACATGAGTGTGATGACCATACTTAGTGAAGGATTCTCATATAGATGCAGAGCCTAGAAAATGCAATTATCGAAACTACGAGAGTGGTAGTAGATATGGTGACTTGTAAACAAGCTAGCAAGAAATATGGTATGTCTTACGGGAAACCTGGACATAGGATATTACACCTATTTGTAGAGGAAGCATCCCCAAAGTTTAAGGGAAGCTAGATACCACACAAGATTTTTTAATGAGTTCCCTATGATGTTGTACAAGAACCTAAGAGGTTTATAGGCTCGAAAAGTCAGTGATGGGATATCACTACGAGAGGAGATGTGACTAGATCACTCATAAGACATTACAGGAACTAGCCTAGGTGAATGTAGAGGACTTATGCAAGGATTATTTACTTCCAAAAAGTCCGTATTTAACTTAGATGAGTATTAGTACTAGCTATGTAACAAGGCATCTCGCTGTGAGGAAAGACTTGTGTTGGTCACATGAGATGAAATTATGAGACTATTTTTGGTGAGATAGTAAATACCATAAGAGTCTTGGCAAGGCTAGGATACCTTTAGATGAGGATCAAAGAGAGGGACATATCGAAGAATGCTTTCGGGAGCTATCATGAGTTAGGAGAGTTTATTGTTAAGTCCTTCGATCTAAATGTTCAGTTGACTTTCTCGATACTGTCATTATAGTTTTATTTGACGAAATACACCAAGATGATATTAGTTCATAGAGAATACCTGAGGAGAATTCTGTTAGTGTTATGAGCTCACTAGTTATACACACCTGAGGGAAGTTCTATTGGTATTATGAGCTCACTAATCTTACGCCAAGAACCAAAGTGACGAGTTTAGTTGCTAGTAATGGCCTTCTTCGGTCACGTGGTACCAAGTTCTTGGATCAAAGGCGCCGTAGAAGCGTTGTTGGAGGCTATCAAGATGACTTTACAATATTTGAGCTTCTTATATGGTATCTAGTACCCTGTGCCACGTACATGTTGAAAGGCATGACACATTTTAGTAGAACAACACCCTGAAAATACTCGACATTGAGGAAGGACTAGTGACGTAGTCCAAGTTTAAAGGTGTCTAAAGGTGTCTACCTAATGATGTACTACCAAGTGATAGTAAGACTCACGAATTATATAACCTTTCTTGAACCAAAATAGGGTATGAAGACAATCAAGGAGTATGATTTAGTGCCCTTGAACTGACAAGGTTTGTGCTAGTGTTGGTTAGTATAGTGATGATGAGGATGGACCATTTTATTACCGATTCCAATGATGAGATCTAGAGCTTCATATTACCCAAGTTTCCTCAGCGTATGTAAAAGCATTGTGTGATGCTAGGAAGATGGATATGTTGCATTTGGAATAGAGCCTACGGAACCTATATGATTGTAATCACTCCTTAATGGATGGTAATGCTCTAGTAGTGACCTTTAAACTCTAGCAGGGTGAAACGTAAATAATAAGAGGTGGGGTAGCTCTAGGAGCACCACAAGAGTTCGAATCATTTTTCATGAACAGAAAACACAAGGAAGAGATACCAAGTGGAAAGTAAGGTGTAGTATGGCTACATCAACCACATGAATATGCATTGAACAGATGTTCGTAGTCACGGTTCAATAGAACTATTCTTGTCTTTTCAATCACTCAATTCCGTCAAGAATCAAGGAAGAACTGGTTCTTCATTTAAGCTTTCCTTTAAATTCGAGAGTTTTTCTTGGAATTAAGTTTTGAATTTTTAGTATGATTATATTGGAGGAATTTTGCAAAGTTTCATAAAGGAAGTTGGACTTGATTCAGAGCGGAAGCTGAAAATATTTGTCAATTTTTTGTTTTTGATGATTTTCGGACTCGATTATTTGTTGCTGTAAGTTTACGATTTTTGTGAAGAAACTAAGTTGATTTGAATTGTTCAGAGACAGTTATAAAATTAAAGAGTATATATATAAAAAAGAATAAAAAACTGGTTTGGAAGTTTAGGAATTTTGACGAAGGAGTTGAATGCATAAGTTATTGCATGTGAAAGAAAAATTCCAGGAATTTTGGAGCTCCTAACATGCGAAGAAGCTTGCTCGGAAAGATACACGTCATCCAAGTAAGTAACAACACGAACTTTAGGCAAATAATACTTGTAGGTATCGCTAGGACGTGTTAGCACACAAACATTCCTTACCTTACGTGGTTAGATAATGCATGTTAAAGACTAAAAGTTGTTTTTGGGTGAGTGTATACTTATGTATGTTAGAAAATTATCGTTATGCCCCTAGGTTGAGATTTGTGAGAACCATGCTATTTTATGTATTATAAAATGCTAGAAAGAAAATATGCATGACTAGAATATGAGTTGGAGAAATGAGTGTGGTGGTATGCATAATGAATAAAAATATAAAAATTTTCCTATAATAAGATTTGTGATTGAGTGATGTTTTATATGTTTTATGTTATGTTAGAAAAGAGGATGGGCTAACGTTGTCTGTGTTTCAGGTAATTAATGAATGTTATCTCTCTGTCGAGCTTGTTTTGTTTGTATGTGTATATGTGTTAGCTTCAGGTGTTTGACTATTTGTTCTCTTAGTGGAGTGAGTTTATCTGCAAAGAAGCAGGGTGTTAAAGTTAGGTTGGCTAGACGATGACTTAGGTCAGGACACCTCTAGTAGACTAAGCACCTAAAGATTGTGAGTGATGGTCAGAGGGTCTAGACCCTGATTCTCCTAAACTAAGAAAGACTCGAAAACTCAAAATAAAACAGCCTAAAGTCAGAAGTCCGCGTTAAGTCATCTAGCCGCCTTAGGAACCCAAAGAACCTCCTCAACTCCCGAGTATGACCAAGATGAAGTTTAAATTATGGATTATGCGCTTAAGTAATTGATAGGTATATCTCCTTGGCAAAGGATGCATGAAATAACTCAATTAAGATTAGGTTGCTACAACTAGTGCAGTTTACTCTAAACTTCCTAGAAGTCCTTAAGAAGGTAGTAGACCTCCACGCCAGGTTGATAACAGTGTAAAGGTGTCTACAGATCCTACCCTTTCCAATCTGGTGACGAACTAGCACATGCCAACTATGATAATGTGAGCTTCAGCTTTGTGGAATGGCTCGTGGTCTCCTGAACATGGCCACTGTGTTGTAAACCTCTTCCTGAAGATGCCAACACTGGGTGAGTATTAAAGACCCTAAATTTCCACATACTCAAATCGCCACTAACGTCTCATGCTCATCTATAATGAGGAAATATAACTCTTATACATGAAGACCATTTGTAAGTGGACCGCTCGAGAAGGGGGTGAAGCACATCCGAAAACTCAGGTATGATACTCTTATAATTCGTTCATTTATGCAATTGTTTAATAAACAGGTGACTAGGTTTGATTGGTTCTGGCGGGGTTCGAACCCGCGACCTTCGGCTCATAAGACCAACGCTCTAACCAACTGAGCTACAGAACCTTGGATGTTTTTCTTAAATCAATGTTTGAATGAAAATAATATTCCTCGAACTCTTTTTTTTCCTCAACTTTAATTGATAAGCAAATACATTACAGAACTCAAAGGAGTTTTTCTACCATCTTTTATAAAAGAATACCTATTCAAATAACCATCATGCATGACCTTGTTGGCTTTTTGGCCTTGATCTCACTTTAATTAATTTCAATCAATTAATTGATGTTTTAATGATAACAAACCTACTTTTTAATTATTAACTATTTTCAGTATTTTGAACTGTCCACAATATAAGGTCGGGAATAACAATTTCAACGACTTTTCAAATTACTCAAATCAGAGCTAAAACGAAGAAATTACAGTCGAGACAACATACCCGATGTAATGATGTGGCAGCAAAATCAAAATGATGGACAAATCAAAATATATCAAAGTATGACATTTATGATTTTGGGAGAGTAACAAATGGTGGAGTTTTTCTTATTACTATATTTTTAAATAAAGTTATTTTTACAAAATATAAATTTGAATCTAACCGTTACTCACATCGATTTTTCTTATTACTATATTATATTATTATATTATTATATTTTAAAATTTTGGTAGTTACTCACATAGTTTTTATTATTATTATATTATTATATTTATAATAAATTTTGAATTTCATTTGACCGTTACTCACATAACTTTTTATTATTATTATTATCTTATATTACTATTATATTAAAATTTTGAAATAAATGAATTTAGAAAATTTTCTTATTTATTTACTTTTAATCTCCACCTTCCATTATTCCTAACACAATCCAATGGTCAATATTCAATCCTACATTTTGCCACTTTTCTCCTCTATATAAACTCATCTTCCCTACATTTTAAAATACACAACT
Organism: Cucurbita moschata; assembly: GCF_002738365.1. Taxonomy (NCBI): domain Eukaryota; kingdom Viridiplantae; phylum Streptophyta; class Magnoliopsida; order Cucurbitales; family Cucurbitaceae; genus Cucurbita; species Cucurbita moschata. The sequence continues at coordinate 26,566 of NW_019268704.1, forward strand.
TACATACATTCTTCAATCCTCATTTGTTCAAAGTCTCCATTGTTTGTTGCTCTCTCCAAGCTTACAAGTTTATTTCTTTTCATCTTATTCTTGAGAGGGATTATTATTGTATTGTGAGGAAATAGTTGTGAGTATCCCAAATTGTAAATCTACTCTTTGAGAGAGTTGTGGTGTGTTATTATCAAACTCAAATACTTGTATCGGTTTGATCCTGTGCCGTGGAAAGGATTGAGTTTGCTCTTGAACTCGTAAAAAGAGCGGTGTAGCGGTTTGGCTCAGATCCGTGGAAAGAGTTGAGAAAGTTCTTTATTCAAATTTCCAAGAGGCGCTTGGGGAGTGGAGTAGGTCGAGTTTGACCGAACCACTATAAAACTACGGTGTCATTTTCTCTTAACTCTTTTCTATTTAATTTCAAAATTATTATTGTGATTTATTGCATATTCTACTTGATTATTGTTTTGACTTGAATTACTTTGTTATAGTAATTATCATCTTCTACTTATTTGTAAAAAGTTTCATCATTAGAAAAATTAATCACGTTTAAACACTTTTATCGTTAAAACCCTATTCACCCCCCCTCTAGGGTTGCCATACCGATCCAACAGACCTTCCTATCAAATTGCGAATGTCGGCATAGCAATATGCCTCCAGCAAGTATTGGTAGCACATCACAAAGAACTTTATCTTTATGTTTCCCCAAAGTAAAAGATATTAAACTTGAGAAACTACCTTTATTGTTCCACTATCATTGAGACATTGAAGCTTGTAAGGTTTAGGATGGTGTTGAGTTGGAATTTGCAACCTTTTGATCAACATGGTACTTAATACATTGGTGCAACTTTCACTATCAATAACAAGACTACAAGGAGTCCCCTTGACTAAACACCTTGTATGAAATAGGTTGTCTCTTTGATCATCAACATTATTCTCCGTAACTTGAGTTTTAAGAAATCTTCTCAACAAGTGTCAAATGACTCCCATCTTCCAATTCTTCATCATTCTCCTGGTTTTCTTCTTCAACTAGCTCATCCTAGTCACTTTCCTCAGTATCTGTGACAGCTTGTCCATTCTTGATGGTCATGACTCTCTTGTTAGGACAATCACCACTAATATGACCAATTTCTTGACATTTCAAAGATTTGATGTCTCTATTTCTTTCTCCAACCTCCTTGTTTTCCTCAACTTTCTCTTTACCCTTTGAGGTCTCAACTTTGTTCTTTTTGTCAAGCTCATACTTTCCTCTAACCTTGAAATCTATCTTTTTAATATTTGCATCCTTTTTCCAAGTGTTGAAAGTTGTAGACTTAGGAATAGCATACCTCTTGGAGTTCTTCTCCCAAGCTAGTTGCCCTTCTATTTTCAGAGCAAGGTGTAACAATTCTTGCATATCAAAGTATGCTTGCCTATCCACTTGATGAGCAAGTTGTGTGTTTAACCCACCAAGGAATCTGGCCATTATATCATCGTTGTCTTCATCAATGCATGCTCTATTCATAAAGACCTCCATTTCTTTGTAATATTCTTCAACACTCTTGGATCCCTATTGCATTGTATACAGTTTTTCCTTGAGTACTCGAGAATAATGCTTAGGAATGTACATTTTTCTCATTAATAAGTTAAATTTCTCCCACATTTCAATTGGTTCTTCATAATTTCTCCTCCACTCTGATATCAAAGATGTCCACCATAATTACAAAATCACAAAATTCAGCCATAGAAAGCTTCAACTTTATTTCTTCACTGAAATTGTTGCAATAAAAAACATGCTCAATTTTGCTCTCATATTGCAAATACTCTTCTAGATCAGATCTCCCGTAGAAAGTTGGAAGCTTTACTCCCTTGACTCCTTCTTCTTCTCCTCTCTTATATTGATACTCTCTCTCACTTCTTTTTTGTGCTAAAATTTCTCTACCCCTTCTCTACCTCTTCGTCTCCCTCGACCAACATCTCCTCCTTCCCCTAGGACTATGTCCCGCTAAAAGGGTGAAAGAACAATATCAACACAATGGTTCCAAATTTAGATGATTTAGAAAAAATGTCAACTGGAGTTTATTTGATATTAAAATAAACATGCAAATTGTCTAATGACAAGGATTTATAACCACAATATTAAGAACAATATGACAGGGATTCTTTTTTTTTTTTTAAGATCTAAATATGATCTACAGTAATAAAATGAGAATAAAGTGAGAAGCTTATAAAGAATGGTTGAACTCGCGGCCACAGAATAAATGGACAGATTTGAAGAAAAGAAAAACAATAGCATAAACGAAAAATAAAATGAATTCTAGAGTAGGCCACTAAGATGCAACCTAGGCTATGATATCAAATTGATAAGGCCACCCTAATCCCAACAATTCATGTTTTTGTGGAAGCAAAAACGGTTGAATCAATAAAATTAACACCTCCTTGTACAAAATTCGGATAATCCAAGATATAAGGCTAGAATTAGATTACTTCTTACGATCAAAGATCTAGAGCTCAGATGCAATCTACCACAAGAATTGCATGAAACTTAGAAATGACAAAGATAATGCTCAAATTTCGAAAGGTGAAAGTCTCAATTTGAGATCTCAAATTCATTCATTCACAATCTCTTTTTTATGTAATAATTTGTGGGTATTTATAGTTACTCACAAAAGAAATTTTCAATTTTTCAAATGTTCATAAGGAAGTTACGACCAAAATTTATTTCGGATCCCTTAAATCTCAAAAAAAAAAAAAAAGAAGTCAATTTAACCAATGACTTCCACCCTTTTGCCCATGCAATAATTATGAAATTAAAAATAATAAATAAAGTTTTCTAACAACTTATCAATCAAGTGCAAGCAACTTCATCCCCTACTTCAACCATGCAAATATTCACTTGTGAAGCTTCAAATGGTCCTTCCTCAATCAAATCACCTTGTAATACATGAGATAATGGTTGAATCAAGCCTATCCAATTTTGTAGATGAAGAATGAATGCTTGTTGAATCATCTTGGCCTTGGATCGTGTAATATGTCCAATTGAAACATTTTGAACACCGTGATCCTTATCAAACTCATTGTATAGAATACCCCCACTTACATGTCTCTACATGAACGATTTAGATCAAATCACTTGTAACGATTATAAAGTAGGTCGTGTTTGTTTACTTAGTCTAAATAAAGTCTCACTTTTGTAGAACTCTGTACTTTAGAATAGGACTTTAACTCTTAGAAGTTAGTTAGAGTAGACTCCTTATTTATCGTTTCTTTTGTTTTGTTATAAATGACTATTTAATAGTCTGGTAGTTTCCCATTCAATAATAGATCATTTTTCCTTCCAAAACTTACTTTTCTCTGCTATTATTTCTTTAATTTCATCATTTGGTATTAGAGCCATAGTAAGGGATGTGATTAAAATTTGAAGTAGCAATCTTCAGGATGTCTACAGAAAGCTCTTTTGTACATCCAGTCATCCCAAAGTTTAAGGGGGCATTATGATCACTTGGCAATGCTCATGGAGAACTTTTCGCGATCAAAGGATTATTTGGATTTAGTAGAAAATGAAATTTCTGCAGTAGCAGGAGGATCTACTGATGCACAACAGAAGAGCATTGATGATCAGAAGCTGAAAGATTTGAAGGCCAAGTATTATCTTTTCCAAGCATTAGATCGTTCAATTCTAAAAACGATTCTAAACAAGGATACAACGAAGGACATATGGGACTCTATGAAGAAAAAATATCAAGGAACAACTAGGGTCAAGCTTGCACAAGCAAACACTCAGAATGGAATTTGAAATTCTTCAAATGAAGACAAGAGAATCTGTAAATGAATATTTTGCTCGAACACTTGCAATAACAAATAAAATTAAAGAAAACGTTGAAAGAAAAGGAGACGTTGCGTTGCTGTTTGGGAAAAGATTTTAAGATTTATGACTTCCAAACTTGATTATGTGGTTTGTTCCATTGAGGAATCTAAAGATATAGATACTTTAACCATTGATGAATTGCAAAGCAGCCTACTTGTTCATGAACAATGCATGCATTCTCACATCAATGAGGAACATGCCTTGAAAGTGACAAATGGAGATCAGTCAGGAGGAAGGGGTCGAGGTCGTGGAAGTTTCAAAGGAAGGGGACGTGGAAGAGGTAGGCAAAACTTCGAGAAAGCCATAGTAGAATGCTACAATTGTCCCAAATTTGGGCTTCCAATGACAATGTGCAAGTAAGAATGAAGTGACAAACTATACAAAGACAAAAAAAGAGATTTTACTGATGGCTTGCACGGGTGCAAAAAAGGAGGAAGATGGCTAATAAGATTGTTGGTATATTGATTCTGGCTGCAGAAAAGGTACTTTGTAACGCCTCTAATTTTCTTAACCTAATTAGTGACATCATCCGTACATGCATAGATCTTTAAACGAAAAATTCAACATAAATAGTCTTGGAAACAACATCAGTCTTACATAAAGGTTCAAAATGTGAACTAAAGATAACTCCGAAACGAAAACATTCAATAACTGAATTAGGAAATTTAAATAAAACGAACGTTCAATGATCTAACTTAAAAACCCAAATAAAAACATAAACGGGTAACTATGCCCTCTCTTTAGTCTTTCATGGTAACCTCAGCTCCATCGTCAGCCATACATCGGCGCCTTGCCTTTACCTGAAAAATGAAGGTAGCACGTGACTTGAGTATTTTATGAAATACTCAGTAAGTCATCCCACTATTGGGGTTAGAAATGCAAACACATGCAACATATGAGTGGGACCTAACTTTTGTAAACTTGCCTGGGTGCTTTTCTATTCTGGGTAGGGTTGGATGTGTGGTATTTCTCCACACGAGGCCCATGTACGCGCACATGAACCCACCAAGTGGGCTCGTATACGTACCCCTAGGCCTGGCTTGGTCGGGCACAACGTATTATACGTCACTAGACACCACAGAACAGAAAAGTCCCACATGATATCATGGAGAACATAAATATCAAATTTCATTCTTTCATGACATAAAGAGAAAGTATCCCAATGCAGATGACATATAAACATGCATGAGGTCTCATAACTTACCTTACATGGCATATTACTTAATATGAAAATACGATTCAATTCCATAAGCATTTCATGACATAATTCAGTTATATTACGTGCATACATGCAACAATCATCACTTTCATGGCATATAGTACTAACATATCAATCATAAATTTTCATAACATCACCAGTCAATCTAATTCATGTGTCACATAGTCATATCACATATAATATGGTGCATGCAGGGGCCATAGAGCACACATCATCATACAACACATAATTAACTAACTCCAATAGTAAAGTCACTTACCTCGATGGCCTTGGCCAAAGTCACTCACAACAAGCTAATTCCAACCGTTAATTACGTCCTATAAGAACCACATAACATATTTAGGAATCTTTCATAACACATCCTAGCTAAACCTCATGTTAGTTATCAAGGTAAACACCTAACATAATTTAAGTTGACTATTAAGAGTTATATTAACCTTAGAATGCAAAAACAAGGGTAGAAACGGCTTTGAAAGGGCCGTAAACCTAGAAATCGGTATATTGTGGGTATACCGAGCTGACAAGCCAAGCTGCCGTCAAGCTGAGGAAGTCCGATGGAGGAGTCGAGCCATGTATATACGTGCGAAGCTGAGAAAATGCACTACAGACGTGTGTCTAAGTTGAGCCAAAATGAATGCAGATCCCGTTTGGGCCGAAAGCAATTACAGCCCGTGTCTTCATACGGCCTGAGGACTGGAAGCAGGAGTTGTGTCCGCGGGTATCCGACCTGATCCGGTGCTCGTCTTCCAAACCCGCAACACCCTAAAACCCTAATCGACAATGCACCAACAACAACTTCTCTGTCACAGCCCAAAATTTGAATCTCGAAATCAAGGGCTGGACCAACAGACTATGCAATGAAATCGTGTAAAAACAAATAGAGAAGACGAGATTACAAAAAAAAACTTTATCAATTATATAAAAGGTTTAAAATCCAAAACAAGGTGTTCAAGTATGAAAAGTATGTAAATGGTTTACAAAACAATGCATGACAAATCTAAACAAAATTATGCACAGACTCCTAGACGCCTCGGGACACTCCTCTGTGGCATTAAGATTCAACATGCATTCCCGCCTCGATCCATGGCATCACTCACCTGAAAAAAAAAGAGTAGAAAGGAATGAATATAAAAATACTCAGTAAGTAGCCTACTTGTAGGCTCTTTTCGCATCCTTATCTTGGTGGGTAACCACGATCTTTCTCGGGTTTCTAAGAAGAGTGATCTAAGCTGCAACTCTCTTTTCTGTATCTTAGGACGCTTGCCCATCTTAAGCACCAAAATGATCAGTGTCCTGAGTGTATGGCTGGATCTGAAAATGTGACTGTCTCTGAACATCATCCATGGAGGTTAACTGACGACCCTCACACGGGACCATACATCCACTAAACGGGGTGCGACCCCCTATGTGCCGGTCAGCTACTGAGTCATCCTATGTGGCTCCACGTCCCACGCTCAGGGACGGGTTTCTACGGCCCAGGAGTCCTTTTCAGAAGACCACTTGGCTATCACCACTAGGTCTGGGCACCTGTCACACTTCCCTATCCTGATCTGCTAAGCTCAACGATCACCGTACTGGAGCTCTGTCTCGACGGTACGATATCGGAGGAGAGAGGGAACTGGAGATTCTGATGACACTATCTACACTACTCAACTCAAGCGGGCTACCTACAGTTACCGTGGTGACATATTATTCTTTCTAGGGTCGAACCTCGTGGCTTAGACTTAGATTCGTGTAACGACCCTAAATTTCCACATATCCAGAGTCGCCACTAACGTCTCATGCTCATCTCTAATGCAGAATAAAAATCTAAGCATGCTCATCTTTAATAGCGGAAAAATTTAAAACTTCAGAATACATTAAAACTTTGGAAAACACTGCCGGACTTACGTGTTTCAAACATTGAGCTAGAGTTCCAAAAAGAAAAAAAAATAAAATAAAGCGACTACAAATTAATTAATATAAATGAATGAATTGCAAACGCCCTATTCTAACTAAGACTAGGAATTAAATATGCATCTATCCTATGCACGCGCCACAGTCTCTGATCACGATGCCACCGTCAACCGTACATGGGCGCCTTGCCTTTACCTGAAAAAAAACAATATGGCACACGGCCTGAGTATTCAGTAAGTGACCCCACTATAGGGGCCATGCTAATGCAAACACATGCAATCATGAATAGGGACCTATCTCTAATCATCTTAGGGGTGGCCTCCAGTCTCGGAAAAATTGGATGTGTAGTACTTCCCTACACACGACTCACACGTGCGAGTGTGAGTCCCCAGGGCGTTCGCACACCCCCTGGACCCTCTGGTCAAGCTAATCTGTAGCGACGTCCGGAGGTCAGCGGAACCCCATAGTGTCATGCGCCTCATGAACACCCTCATCTGTGTGCTTTCGCACCTGTGCGCTTTCGCGCTCATCATAAGGTGCGCGTCCGCACTTATCATCTCTAGGGGAAGTAGCCCTATGCTTATGAACATACAAAATGCATGAGGTCCCTCTAAATCCATCGTAATATCTCTTCTGACACAACCCTCTAGTCTCATCTCTTTGTTACTCTAGGTAACGCATACTCGTGGATATTTATATTAATATCATTTTCATGCTCTTAGGGTTGTGTCCTACGTCGATCTAACGACATGATGCAATATGGCACTCATCATCATCTAGCATGCTCAATATGGAAAACATCATCATATTAAGGTAAAAATCATGCAATCATCATGCTCATCATAATGCCACAACGTGCGTCAAACATATCAAGCGTCACTCAACAAAATATGTATATACCGCGCATATCATCAAGCATCATAATCCACACATCATCATAACTCATAGAATTATTTAGCCTATTCTATAGTAAGGCCACTTACTTGGTTGGCCTTGGCCGAAGTACTCCCTAAATCGCTAAACGTAAGCTCCCGTTC
>NW_019268704.1:34565-35760 GCF_002738365.1 Cucurbita moschata
GCACACCCCCTGGACCCTCTGGTCAAGCTAATCTGTAGCGACGTCCGGAGGTCAGCGGAACCCCATAGTGTCATGCGCCTCATGAACACCCTCATCTGTGTGCTTTCGCACCTGTGCGCTTTCGCGCTCATCATAAGGTGCGCGTCCGCACTTATCATCTCTAGGGGAAGTAGCCCTATGCTTATGAACATACAAAATGCATGAGGTCCCTCTAAATCCATCGTAATATCTCTTCTGACACAACCCTCTAGTCTCATCTCTTTGTTACTCTAGGTAACGCATACTCGTGGATATTTATATTAATATCATTTTCATGCTCTTAGGGTTGTGTCCTACGTCGATCTAACGACATGATGCAATATGGCACTCATCATCATCTAGCATGCTCAATATGGAAAACATCATCATATTAAGGTAAAAATCATGCAATCATCATGCTCATCATAATGCCACAACGTGCGTCAAACATATCAAGCGTCACTCAACAAAATATGTATATACCGCGCATATCATCAAGCATCATAATCCACACATCATCATAACTCATAGAATTATTTAGCCTATTCTATAGTAAGGCCACTTACTTGGTTGGCCTTGGCCGAAGTACTCCCTAAATCGCTAAACGTAAGCTCCCGTTCCGTGAGAGCCGCTCCCTACGTCCCCGGGGTTTGTTTCCTATCACACCGTCCACCACTTTCCGTTAGTATTTCACAATTAATTTACCTATAATTTAATAAATGTGAAATACGGCTCTGAAACGGCCTCGGATACCTTAATCGGGGCCGAAAACAGATTCGGGAGGGTCAGAACAGTGGAAACCGGGCTGAAAACAGGTGAGCCGAGCCGAACAGCCACTGGAGCCGCCGGAGGAGCCGCCGGAGCGTCGCCGGAGGGAGCCCAATCTTGGCCGCCTTCACTCCAGAACTTAACCAGGTAGCGTTGTTGAGGGTAAGAGTCCAAGGATCAACACAAAACGTTGCTAACACACAAAATCTTGATGATTTCTCAATGTAGACACTCGTGGACTAACCTGAAGTTCTTGGACGTTTTGATGAAATAGGAAGGTGCGATTCGTGAGAGCACCTTGCCTCGGACTATTGACGGTTTAGATTGGGGACTCGGATCTCCAGCGTCAGTTCTGATCCGATCTCCTCCTCCTTCCTCAAAACCCTAATCTTCTTTCCCTCTTCTTTCT
>NW_019268704.1:35770-38658 GCF_002738365.1 Cucurbita moschata
AGATTCTGATGACACTATCTACACTACTCAACTCAAGCGGGCTACCTACAGTTACCGTGGTGACATATTATTCTTTCTAGGGTCGAACCTCGTGGCTTAGACTTAGATTCGTGTAACGACCCTAAATTTCCACATATCCAGAGTCGCCACTAACGTCTCATGCTCATCTCTAATGCAGAATAAAAATCTAAGCATGCTCATCTTTAATAGCGGAAAAATTTAAAACTTCAGAATACATTAAAACTTTGGAAAACACTGCCGGACTTACGTGTTTCAAACATTGAGCTAGAGTTCCAAAAAGAAAAAAAAATAAAATAAAGCGACTACAAATTAATTAATATAAATGAATGAATTGCAAACGCCCTATTCTAACTAAGACTAGGAATTAAATATGCATCTATCCTATGCACGCGCCACAGTCTCTGATCACGATGCCACCGTCAACCGTACATGGGCGCCTTGCCTTTACCTGAAAAAAAACAATATGGCACACGGCCTGAGTATTCAGTAAGTGACCCCACTATAGGGGCCATGCTAATGCAAACACATGCAATCATGAATAGGGACCTATCTCTAATCATCTTAGGGGTGGCCTCCAGTCTCGGAAAAATTGGATGTGTAGTACTTCCCTACACACGACTCACACGTGCGAGTGTGAGTCCCCAGGGCGTTCGCACACCCCCTGGACCCTCTGGTCAAGCTAATCTGTAGCGACGTCCGGAGGTCAGCGGAACCCCATAGTGTCATGCGCCTCATGAACACCCTCATCTGTGTGCTTTCGCACCTGTGCGCTTTCGCGCTCATCATAAGGTGCGCGTCCGCACTTATCATCTCTAGGGGAAGTAGCCCTATGCTTATGAACATACAAAATGCATGAGGTCCCTCTAAATCCATCGTAATATCTCTTCTGACACAACCCTCTAGTCTCATCTCTTTGTTACTCTAGGTAACGCATACTCGTGGATATTTATATTAATATCATTTTCATGCTCTTAGGGTTGTGTCCTACGTCGATCTAACGACATGATGCAATATGGCACTCATCATCATCTAGCATGCTCAATATGGAAAACATCATCATATTAAGGTAAAAATCATGCAATCATCATGCTCATCATAATGCCACAACGTGCGTCAAACATATCAAGCGTCACTCAACAAAATATGTATATACCGCGCATATCATCAAGCATCATAATCCACACATCATCATAACTCATAGAATTATTTAGCCTATTCTATAGTAAGGCCACTTACTTGGTTGGCCTTGGCCGAAGTACTCCCTAAATCGCTAAACGTAAGCTCCCGTTCCGTGAGAGCCGCTCCCTACGTCCCCGGGGTTTGTTTCCTATCACACCGTCCACCACTTTCCGTTAGTATTTCACAATTAATTTACCTATAATTTAATAAATGTGAAATACGGCTCTGAAACGGCCTCGGATACCTTAATCGGGGCCGAAAACAGATTCGGGAGGGTCAGAACAGTGGAAACCGGGCTGAAAACAGGTGAGCCGAGCCGAACAGCCACTGGAGCCGCCGGAGGAGCCGCCGGAGCGTCGCCGGAGGGAGCCCAATCTTGGCCGCCTTCACTCCAGAACTTAACCAGGTAGCGTTGTTGAGGGTAAGAGTCCAAGGATCAACACAAAACGTTGCTAACACACAAAATCTTGATGATTTCTCAATGTAGACACTCGTGGACTAACCTGAAGTTCTTGGACGTTTTGATGAAATAGGAAGGTGCGATTCGTGAGAGCACCTTGCCTCGGACTATTGACGGTTTAGATTGGGGACTCGGATCTCCGGCGTCAGTTCTGATCCGATCTCCTCCTCCTTCCTCAAAACCCTAATCTTCTTTCCCTCTNTAAGGCCACTTACTTGGTTGGCCTTGGCCGAAGTACTCCCTAAATCGCTAAACGTAAGCTCCCGTTCTGTGAGAGCCGCTCCCTACGTCCCCGAGGTTTGTTTCCTATCACACCGTCCACCACTTTCCGTTAGTATTTCACAATTAATTTACCTATAATTTAATAAATGTGAAATACGGCTCTGAAACGGCCTCGGATACCTTAATCGGGGCCGAAAACAGATTCGGGAGGGTCGGAACAGTGGAAACCGGGCTGAAAACAGGTGAGCCGAGCCGAACAGCCGCTGGAGCCGCCGGAGGAGCCGCCGGAGCGTCACCGGAGGGAGCCCGAGCCGTTTGCGCCGAGCCGAGCCGAGGACTGCCGCGCCGCTGTGTGACACGTGGCAGCAGCAGAGAAAGCCACGTCGGGCGGTAGTGTCGGGTCGAAGCGCGGGTCGCAGTCCGGTTCGGGTCGTGGTTCGGGTCGCGGGCTGTGGAAGGCTACTGGGCCAAGGCTAAACGTTGGGCCTCGGCTTACTGGGCTGGGCCGCAGGAGTTTGGTTTGCAGGCCGGCTCAATTGGACCGTGGGTCTGGTCTGGGTTGGTTCAACTGAACCGTAGCTTCTGGGCCGGTTTGAGGTTTGGGCCGCTGAAGTTGGGCTGGGCCGAAGGTAGAGGCCAAGGGAGGAACGGGCTGGCTCTCCCGGGTTCTGGGTTCGGGTTGACCCGGATCCGTGGATCTCGTCTTCCTTACCCGACTTTGGCCGATTTTCCGGCGAGCTTTCTCTCTCTTTCCCGCGGCGTTTCCGTTGCCGATTTCGGTCCTCTTCCTTCCCTTTTCCTCTTTGTTTGTCGTCCTTCTTTCTTTTCTCGGAGTTTTGCGACCTAAAAGCTCCTAAAAGCCATAGATCTAATAATCGATTAAGAAACCTAATCTTTCCGACCTCGGTTACCAACGACGACGCTTAGGAAATAACACAAAACGCACCCTGAGTTATTGTGCTTTCGTTAGGGATCCCTCTTATGGTGGTAACAGGTCGTTTGGTGT
>NW_019268704.1:41230-53846 GCF_002738365.1 Cucurbita moschata
ACACTGTTCTATGGTTTAGTCCGATATGAGCTAGTAGAGGAACCTAATGGACCTATAGATCATGGGCTCCAACGATCTAAGATTAACCAGTTAAACTCATTAACCTTGTTAACCAACATTCGTTAACTACTAGGACACTCCACTATAGCCTAGTAGTTGCACTCCCCTCACTATAGATATATTTCTGTCCATTTGATATAACCATGATTAGTAAGTCGATCCTTCACAGGTTGTTCGTAACTAGAGCTGGGTCAATTTACCGTTTTACCCCTAAAGTTACTTCTTGTTCCTTATGTCTCACTGATCCTTTAATGAACAATTGGTTTGTGGTCCAACAAGTAAACCGAATCCCTCTCAGGCTAATGAGAGGGTGGGGCCCCTTGTTCAAGACCTGGAGTCAGTGCTTAAGGGAACTACCTCTCTTCTATCCCTAAAAGTGAGTAGGAGTGAATTCCATCTTGCACGCCACGTCCCCAACCATTCACCCAGTCTTACCCCTGAAATGGGAGGCCTATTGAGTCGGCGAACTAGAGCCACTCTCACTCATGCAAATCTAAGGATAATTCCGAATAAACAGGAGTTCATGGTTAGCTCAGGATTAAAACCGAGTTACCTAGGTTATCGAATGAAAAGAAAATCAGTCTCAACAGTAAACGACATTATAAAGTGAGAATGGTTTTCTTCATGGTCCGATCTTATGCAATACTCATTGCATAGGACGCCCCCACTCACATGTCTCCACATGTACAATTTAGTGATCACATTGTTTATATCATATACAAAAGTGGGCCGCATCCATAGTGTCCCCAGAATAAGGTACTCAGCCTTATCCTTATACTATAGATCATTTTGACTATATATACTTGAACTTGATCCACTCTTATGTCTCTACATATAGTTCAAGTAATCATACTATAGCCAGAGTGTTCTTAGTTTATTGGATTTAGATTAATGATCGTAAAGTTCACTTTATTCAATAACAATCTTTACTGAATAAACAACAATAATAACTTCATTAAAAATAGAATATGTTTTTGTTTACAAATTATGAGTTTTAGAACATATAACCCAACACCTTTAATATTCTATTCCTCTGTTATTCTACCATTGGTACACACAACCGACCTTGATAAGTAGTCCTCCATTAGATGCCTTGGTGTCTCCGTCAGCTGGTTCTGCCTCCATCCATCTTATTATATATCTTTTCTAACTCAGAGTCTCTTATCTGAGCATCAACAATGCTTTGACGGAGGGTGGGTTGTATAGTCAGTCGAGCTAGTTGTGCTTTAATACCTTCCACTGCCACCGTCAATTCCTAATTAGAGGTGTGGATTAACCTAGTCTGATTACTAAGAATGAAAAAAAGAAAGAAAGAATAGGAGAAGAGAGATAAAAGAAGATGAGCGTTTAGAGATTTAAGAGAGAGAGAGTCAAAGTTTGATCTGAACCGCCATTTTGAGTCAGAATTTCGCTAGAGCTTCTCCACAAGAATTGCTTGGTGGTCTTGGAAGAACTATTCTTGTCTTTTCAATCACTCAATTCCGTCAAGAATCAAGGAACAACGAAATGTATGATTTTTGGGTTCTTCATTTAAGCTTTCCTTCAAATTCGAGAGCTTTCCTTGGAATTAAGTTTTGAATTTTTAGTATGGTTATATTGGAGGAATTTTGCATAAGTTTCATGAAGGAAGTTGGAGTTGATTAAGACCCGAAGGTGACATTCTGATAAACATCTAGTGGCTGAAAATATTTGTCAATTTTTTATTTTTGATGATTTTCGAACTCGATTATTTGTTGTTGTGATTGACCAAAAATTATACCTTTGTAACGATCAATTAAAAGTTTACGATTTTCGTGAAGAAACTAAGTTGATATGAATTGTGGAGAGAAAGTTATAAAATTAAAGAAAATATATGTATAAAAAAAGAATAAAAAACTGGTTTGGAAGTTAAGGAATTTTGAAGGAGTTGAATGCATAGGTTATTGCATGTGAGAGAAAGATTCCAGGAATTTTGGAGCTCCTAACATGCGAAGAAGCTTGCTCGGGAAGACATACGTCATCCAAGTAAGTAACCACACGAACTTTAGGCAAATAGTACTTGTAGGTATCGCTAGGACGTGTTAGCACACAAACATTCCTTACCTTAGGTGGTTAGATAATGCATGTTAAAGACTAAGGTTGTTTTTGGGTGAGTGTATACTTATGTATGTTAGAAAATTATCGTTATGCCCCTAGGTTGAGATTTGTGAGAACCATGCTATTTTATGTATTATGCAAGGCTAGAAAGAAAATATTCATGACTAGAATATGAGTTGAGAAATATGGATGAGTGTGGTGGTATGCATGATGAAAAAAATTATAAAAATTTTCCTATGATAAGATTTGTGATGAGTGATGTTTTATATGTTTAATGCTATGTCAGAAAAGAGGATGGGTTAACGTTGTTTGTGTTTCAGGTAATTAATGAATATTATCTCTCCGACGAGCTTGTTTTGCTGTGTGCATGATATAATATGTGTTAGCTTCAGGTGTTTGACTATTTGTTCTCCTAGTGGTGTTTATCTGCAAAGAAGCAGGGTGGTAAAGTTAGGTTGGATAGACAACTTAGGTCAGGACACCTCTAGTAGATTGAGCACCTAAAGATCGTGAGTGACAGTCAAAGGGTCTAGACCCTGATTCTCCTAAACTAAGAAAGACTCGAAAACTCAAAATAAAACAGCCTAAAGTCAAAAGTCCGCGTTAAGTCATCTAGCCGTCTTAAGAACCCAAAGAACCTCCTCAGCTCCCGGGTATGACCAAGATGAAGTTTAAATTATGGATTATACGCTTAGGTAATTGATAGGTATATCTCCCTAGCAAAGGATGCATGAAATAACTCAATTAAGATTAGGTTGCTACAACTAGTGTGGTTTACTCGTTGACTTAGGTCAAAACGTTTACAGTACACCCTGCACCCCAAGATCAAAGGATGAGATTTGAGTGCACCTAGAGACTTGGATTTGCCTTGTGGAGCTAATCTTAAGCACCCTAGAAATGAGAGATGAGATTTAAACTTCCTAGAAGTCCTTAAGAACGTAGCAGACCTCCACGATAACCAAGGACAACCAAAGTAGTTCTCTAGGCTGATAACAGTGTAACGATGTCTACAGATCCTCCACTACCCTTTCCAATCTGGTGGGGAACTAAGCACATGCCAACTATGATAATGTGAGATTCCAATCTGGTGGGGAACTAAGCACATGCCAACTATGATAATGTAGTAGTTCTCCAGGCTGATAACAGTGTAACGATGTCTACAGATCCTCCACTACCCTTTCTAATCTGGTGGGGAACTAAGCACATGCCAACTATGATAATGTGAGCTTCAGCTTTGTTGAATGGCTCGTGGTCTCCTGAACAGGCCACTATGTTGTAAACCTCTTCCTGAGAGGAGAGTGTAGGTCCACGTCGGATAACCTAATTAACTAACCAGAACACGGAGATCACATCCCTCAAGCTTAGGTGACTCTATGGTCCTGAGGGATGGGCTAGCCAACCTCCATCACCCTACTCGTCACTCTCGTTCTACAATAATGCAATTACCTGAAAACTATTTTTAACACTCGGTGAGTATTAAAAATATTGAAAAAGATTGAGTTGCCTCTCATGCTCATCATCGAGACTACCTTTGAGGTCGTCCTTTTTCTTATCTTACTCTTATGTGTACGTGACGGTGACTGTAACNTTGTATACAGTTTTTCCTTGAGTACTCGAGAATAATGCTTAGGAATGTACATTTTTCTCATTAATAACTTCAATTCCTCCCACATTTCAATTGGTTCTTCATAATTTCTCCTCCACTCTGATATCAAAGATGTCCACCATAATTACAAAATCACAAAATTCAGCCATAGAAAGCTTCAACTTTATTTCTTCACTGAAATTGTTGCAATAAAAAGCATGCTCAATTTTGCTCTCATATTGCAAATACTCTTCTAGATCAGATCTCCCGTAGAAAGTTGGAAGCTTTACTCCCTTGACTCCTTCTTCTTCTCCTCTCTTATATTGGTACTCTCTCTCACTTCTTTTTTGTGCTAAAATTTCTCTACCCCTTGTTCTACCTCTTCGTCTCCCTCGACCAACATCTCCTCCTTCCCCTAGGACTATGTCCCGCTAAAAGGGTGAAAGAACAATATCAACACAATGGTTCCAAATTTAGATGATTTAGAAAAAATGTCAACTAGAGTTTATTTGATATTAAAATAAACATGCAAATTGTCTAATGACAAGGATTTATAACCACAATATTAAGAACAATATGACAGGGATTCTTTTTTTTTTTTTTAAGATCTAAATATGATCTACAGTAATAAAATGAGAATAAAGTGAGAAGCTTATAAAGAATGGTTGAACTCGCGGCCACAGAATAAATGGACAGATTTGAAGAAAAGAAAAACAATAGCATAAACGAAAAATAAAATGAATTCTAGAGTAGGCCACTAAGATGCAACCTAGGCTATGATATCAAATTGATAAGGCCACCCCAATCCCAACAATTCATGTTTTTGTGGAAGCAAAAACGGTTGAATCAATAAAATTAACACCTCCTTGTACAAAATTCGGATAATCCAAGATATAAGGCTAGAATTAGATTACTTCTTACGATCAAAGATCTAGAGCTCAGATGCAATCTACCACAAGAATTGCATGAAACTTAGAAATGACAAAGATAATGCTCAAATTTCGAAAGGTGAAAGTCTCAATTTGAGATCTCAAATTCATTCATTCACAATCTCTTTTTTATGTAATAATTTGTGGGTATTTATAGTTACTCACAAAAGAAATTTTCAATTTTTCAAATGTTCATAAAGAAGTTACGACCAAAATTTATTTCGGATCCCTTAAATCTCCAAAAAAAAGAAGTCAATTTAACCAATGACTTCCACCCTTTTGCCCATGCAATAATTATGAAATTAAAAATAATAAATAAAGTTTTCTAACAACTTATCAATCAAGTGCAAGCAACTTCATCCCCTACTTCAACCATGCAAATATTCACTTGTGAAGCTTCAAATGGTCCTTCCTCAATCAAATCAGCTTGTAACACATGAGATAATGGTTGAATCAAGCCTATCCAATTTTGTAGATGAAGAATGAATGCTTGTTGAATCATCTTGGCCTTGGATCGTGTAATATGTCCAATTGAAACATTTTGAACACCGTGATCCTTATCAAACTCATTGTATAGAATATCTCCACTTACATGTCTCTACATGAACGATTTAGATCAAATCACTTGTAACAATTATAAAGTGGGTCGTGTTAGTTTACTTAGTCTAAATAAAGTCTCACTTTCCGTAGAACTCTGTACTTTAGAATAGGACTTTAACTTTTAGAAGTTAGTTAGAGTAGACTCCTGATTTATCGTTTCTTTTGTTTTGTTATAAATGACTATTTAATAGTATGGTAGTTTCCCATTCAATAATAGAGCATTTTTCCTTCCAAAACTTACTTTTCTCTGCTATTATTTCTTTAATTTCATCATTTGGTATTAGAGCCATAGTAAGGGATGTGATTAAAATTTGAAGTAGCAATCTTCAGGATGTCTACAGAAAGCTCTTTTGTACATCCAGTCATCCCAAAGTTAAGGGGGCATTATGATCACTTGGCAATGCTCATGGAGAACTTTTCGCTATCAAAGGATTATTGGGATTTAGTAGAAAATGAAATTTCTGCAGTAGCAGGAGGATCTACTGATGCACAACAGAAGAGCATTGATGATCAGAAGCTGAAAGATTTGAAGGCCAAGTATTATCTTTTCCAAGCATTAGATCATTCAATTCTAGAAACGATTCTAAACAAGGATACAACGAAGGACATATGGGACTCTATGAAGAAAAAAATATCAAGGAACAACTAGGGTCAAGCTTGCACAAGCAAACACTCAGAATGGAATTTGAAATTCTTCAAATGAAGACAGGAGAATCTGTAAATGAATATTTTGCTCGAACACTTGCAATAACAAATAAGATGAAAGAAAATGGTGAAAGAAAAGGAGACGTTGCGTTGCTGTTTGGGAAAAGATTTTAAGATTTATGACTTCCAAACTTGATTATGTGGTTTGTTCCATTAAGGAATCTAAAGATATAGATACTTTAACCATTGATGAATTGCAAAGCAGCCTACTTGTTCATGAACAATGCATGCATTCTCACATCAATGAGGAACATGCCTTGAAAGTGACAAATGGAGATCAGTCAGGAGGAAGGGGTCGAGGTCGTGGAAGTTTCAAAGGAAGGAGACGTGGAAGAGGTAGGCAAAACTTCGAGAAAGCCATAGTAGAATGCTACAATTGTCCCAAATTTGGGCTTCCAATGACAATGTGCAAGTAAGAATGAAGTGACAAACTATACAAAGACAAAAAAAAGAGATTTTACTGATGGCTTGCACGGGTGCAAAAAAGGAGTAAGATGGCTAATAAGATTGTTGGTATATTGATTCTAGCTGCAGCAATCATATGGCTGGAGTAAAACAATATTTTTCAAATTTAAATCAAAACTTCAGAGATTCAATAAAACTCAGCAACAACACAAGCTTGGTTGTACTAGGAAAGGGCAACATAAGGCTGCAAGTGAATGGAACAACGCATATTATTATAGAAGTGTTCTATGTTATAGAATTGACAAACAACTTGTTGAGCATTGGACAATTGCAAAAACGGGGACTTGCTGTTACGTTTCAATATGGAAGGTGTAAGGCATTTCATCATGAGAAGGGTTTAATCATAGATACAAAGATGTCTGAGAATCGAATGTTCATACTTCAAGCAACATTTCAACCTCTACCGTCAGTGTGCTTCAACTTAATCACTGAGGACAAAGTGCAGCTTTGGCATTGTAGATATAGGCACCTGATAACTCTCTAAAAGTAGTCATATCTAGTCTTTTTGTAGTTAATATTGCACTCTTATTCACCATTTTCTCATTTATTACCCCATTGATTCTACTTAGTGAGCATGAAATCGTTTATTGCGGTCCAACATGAAAAAAAATATGATTTGACATAAATCGATCTTAATTGTACATTTAATTGAGTTATGTGGTAAAATTTCATACATTTATGTTGAACCATGAGAGAGTAGCAAATTTGAAAACAAACGGGGATGACATGGAAATTTTAAATTCACATCTGCCATCCAAGTGGGTCATTGACTACCATCCTATGTGGACAACTTATTCCTTTTCAACCTATGGGTTCGGGTCATTGACTACCATCCTATGTGGACAACTTATTCCTTTTCAACCTAAGGGGGAACCCATGCTCAATATAAAAGTAAAAAGAAGACCAAGAGGAGGGTGACAAACTTTACGAGAAAAAAATCAGATTAGACAGCAGTCCCTCTACTGCTGTGAACTACTGTGTAACCAGAGAGGAAGAAGAAAAACCCTAATCCAGCAACGGTTGACAGCAGGAGGAAGAGAAGACCAAGAAGGATAGATTAGGACAATGAGGTGGATGTGAGAGCTCAAGGGAAGGGAACTCCCATTGAAGAACGACAACAAAGTTGGATAAGTCTCTATTTCCTTACTCTCTTTTCTTATTCTATCAATTTTATATGATTAAGATGTTGGTTCCTCTTTTTAATTTAGTTATTATGGAGAGCTAAACTTTATAGGGGAGGCGAGAGAGTTTTATATAGTTTAAGTATGTTGACGGTATGATTTTAGTTTATTAAAGAGTTGTTGTTAATGATTTACATGTGTGTTTAATTAGCTACTTTACATACATAGTTGTTCTCTTATTCGGGAGAAGAGAGGGAGCAATGAAATCCTCTTTAATACTCTAGTTCCATAGTAATGAGACTTGAAGGGTAACAGAAGGGTTAAGAATAATTCTTCTCCTAGAGCATTGTTAATAGAAATTACAACCATTATGTAAATAATCACCATTCATGACCCTTGGAAGTGAGCTTGGGAATCTATTAAAAGAAACTAAAATCTATCACAAAACTCAACAACTTATCTATTTAACCTCTCTTAGCCGAACCTTCTTCTTGATTTTCTCATCATTTTCTGTTTTTCAACAGTAGTGGCACTCTGTTTTAGTTTTGTTTAAGTAGTTAAAATCACCAACACCCATTTGAATGTTACCCAAAAACTCATTTAATTTTCAACGATAAAATTAACCAAAAGGATAGGTTTCCTGTGGAATCGATAATTTACTTATTACTTGCTACTTGTGATAGTGTATACTTGCACTTATTCTTGTGAATTTTACATCATTTTATTATATACATCCACAAGCGACCAGCACCTGAGCTTTGATGGTTTGAAACCACGGAAAAAAGAAAGAAGGTGAATGGATTACCTGAACTTAATTCTCCTTAAGGCTTTGCAAGGACTGCTTAACAAGAAAACAACAAAGAGGATCTTTTCCAAAGCAAAGCACGTGGAGAGCTTCACAAGTGCTTCAATCAATACATGTTGATATATGTGGACCAATAAAACCGATCTCCAACAGTAAGAAAAGGTACTTTGTAACGCCTCTAATTTTCTTAACCTAATTAGTGACGTCATCCGTACATGCATAGATCTTTAAACGAAAAATTCAACATAAATAGTCTTGGAAACAACATCAGTCTTACATAAAGGTTCAAAATCTGAACTAAAGATAACTCCGAAATGAAAACATTCAATAACTGAATTAGGAAATTTAAATAAAATGAATGTTCAATGATCTAACTTAAAAACCTAAATAAAAACATAAACGGGTAACTATACCCTCTCTTTAGTCTTTCATGGTAACCTCAGCTCCATCGTCAGCCATACATCGGCGCCTTGCCTTTACCTGAAAAATGAAGGTAGCACGTGACTTGAGTATTTTATGAAATACTAGTAAGTCATCCCACTATTGGGGTTAGAAATGCAAACACATGCAACATATGAGTGGGACCTAACTTTTGTAAACTTGCCTTGGGTGCTTTTCTATTCTGGGTAGGGTTGGATGTGTGGTATTTCTCCACACGAGGCCCATGTACGCGCACATGAACCCACCAAGTGGGCTCGTATACGTACCCCTAGGCCTGGCTTGGTCGGGCACAACGTATTATACGTCACTAGACACCACAGAACAGAAAAGTCTCACATGATATCATGGAGAACATAAATATCGAATTTCATTCTTTCATGACATAAAGAGAAAGTATCCCAATGCAAATGACATATAAACATGCATGAGGTCTCATAACTTACCTTACATGGCATATTACTTAATATGAAAATACGTTTCAATTTCATAAGCATTTCATGACATAATTCAGTTATATTACGTGCATACATGCAATAATCATCACTTTCATGGCATATAGTACTAACATATCAATCATAAATTTTCATAACATCACCCGTCAATCTAATTCATGTGTCACATAGTCATATCACATATAATATGGTGCATGCAGGGGCCACAGAGCACGCATCATCATACAACACATAATTAACTAACTCCAATAGTAAAGTCACTTACCTCGATGGCCTTGGCCAAAGTCACTCACAACAAGTTAATTCCAACTGTTAATTACGTCCTATAAGAACCACATAACATATTTAGGAATCTTTCATAACATATCCTAGCTAAACCTCATGTTAGTTATCAAGGTAAACACCTAACATAATTTAAGTTGACTATTAAGAGTCATATTAACCTTAGAATGCAAAAACAAGGGCAGAAACGACTTTGAAAGGGCCGTAAACCTAGAAATCGGTATATTGTGGGTATACCGAGCTGACAAGCCAAGCTGCCGTCAAGCTGAGGAAGTCCGATGGAGGAGTTGAGCCATGTATATACGTGCGAAGCCGAGAAAATGCACTACAGGCGTGTGTCTAAGTTGAGCCAAAATGAATGCAAATCCTGTTTGGGCCGAAAGCAATTACAGCCCGTGTCTTCATACGGCCTGAGGTCTGGAAGCAGGAGTTGTGTCCGCGGGTATCCGACCTGATCCGCTGCTCGTCTTCCAAACCCGCAACACCCTAAAACCCTAATCGACGATGCACCAACAACAACTTCTCTGTCACAGCCCAAAATTTGAATCTCGAAATCAAGGGCTGGACCAACAGACTATGCAATGAAATCGTGTAAAAACAAATAGAGAAGACGAGATTACAAAAACAAACTTTATCAATTATATAAAAGGTTTAAAATCCAAAACAAGGTGTTCAAGTATGAAAAGTATGTAAATGGTTTACAAAACAATGCATGACAAATCTAAACAAAATTATGCACAGACTCCTAGACGCCTCGGGACACTCCTCTGTGGCATTAAGATTCAACATGCATTCCCGCCTTGATCCATGGCATCACTCACCTGAAAAAAAAAGAGTAGAAAGGAATGAATATAAAAATACTCAGTAAGTAGCCTACTTGTAGGCTCTTTTCGCATCCTTATCTTGGTGGGTAACCACGATCTTTCTCGGGTTTCTAAGAAGAGTGATCTAAGCTGCAACTCTCTTTTCTGTATCTTAGGACGCTTGCCCATCTTAAGCACCAAAATGATCAGTGTCCTGAGTGTATGGCTGGATCTGAAAATGTGACTGTCTCTGAACATCATCCATGGAGGTTAACTGACGACCCTCACACGGGACCATACATCCATTAAACGGGGTGCGACCCCCTGTGTGCCGGTCAGCTACTGAGTCATCCTATGTGGCTCCACGTCCCACGCTCAGGGACGGGTTTCTACGGCCCAGGAGTCCTTTTCAGAAGACCCCTTGGCTATCACCACTAAGTCTTGGCACCTGTCACACTTCCCTATCCTGATCTGCTAACCTCAACGATCACCGTACCGGAGCTCTGTCTCGAGGTACGATATCGGAGGAGAGAGGGAAGTGGAGATTCTGATGACACTATCTACACTACTCAACTCAAGCGGGCTACCTACAGTTACCGTGGTGACATATTATTCTTTCTAGGGTGGAACCTAGTGGCTTAGACTTAGATTCGTGTATCTCTAGGATTCTCGTGCCTAGTCTCACAAACCTATCGGGTTTGGAATTCTAGGCTCTGGATCCGCCGATAATCATTTTGCGGGTCTAATTGCACGGTATTCTAGATGTCCCCTAAACTAGGGTCTCGTCTAGCCTACTTAGTCACAAGCACCCTAATCTAAGCTCATAATTTCTTCCTATTCATCAAGAAAGATAATACAAGCAATCATCATGCATAAGAGTTTACACGCAGCAGTTCATGCAATATTAACAAACATGCTCAACGGGAAGATAACGTCCATCTTTACTCGGAGCGCAGATTTCACAAGTTTCCCATCCTCCTCATACATACATACTTTATCAGATTCTCTATCAAACAGATTTAATAAACATTTAATAACTAGCTTTCCTTAATCATATCATTTTCGCAGTTCCCATACTAATATACTAGGTCCGGTTAGCTAAGTTAATGGGTGGTAGCATGCATGCTCGTTCCTAGCAGTTCCTACAAGTACTGCTTGTGGGAATCCAAATGGCTACTTACTTAGTTGACGCGTGCCTTCCCGAGTTCGAGTTTTCTTGACGGAATGGATTCCAACAATTCTGGAATTTCCTTCATAGGTCCTAATTCACATAATAATAGGGTCAGCATTAAAATCCGGTCGGAAAACAAGCAAACAGAGACCGAACGGGAAGAAAAACGGTGCCTCATGCACCCCCACGCGTGTCACATGCGCCCTGGAGGGTCACTACACTAACTTTCTACGTGCGCGTGCCCACGTGCTGCTTCCCGAGCAGGCGTTGGTCAGAGGCGCCGGGTCGAGCGCTTCGTGCTCGGCACGGGTCAGGCCGGCTGGATCCGCGCACCTGACGTGTGTCCGCTGCCGGGTGAGAACGCACCTTACCAACCGGTGATCGACACATGTGGATCACCAGTTCCATCGCTTTCCTCTGCACGCCGACCGACGCGTGGCGGCCTCCACCCTCCTGCGTTTTTTTTTAGTTCTCCAGGTCTCTTCAACGTTTCAATCTATTTTCTTCCAATTTTTTTATCTTCGAATCCGTAATCCGATTCGATAAATTTTCTTCACAAACCCTGTAGATCTCATATTCTACTCCTTCGAAACAATTTTCTTATATTTTTCTGATAATCACAGATCTTATTATTTAAGTTCGAATTCGGAGAAAAACACGAGTTCTTACCGAAAATCACATTTTCTTGAAACTCCGATTCGAACGCCAATCTTGGCCGCCTTCACTCCAGAACTTAACCAGATAGCGTTGTTGAGGGTAAGAGTCCAAGGATCAACACAAAACGTTGCTAACACACAAAATCTTGATGATTTCTCAATGTAGACACTCGTGGACTAACCTGAAGTTCTTGGACGTTTTGATGAAATAGGAAGGTGCGATTCGTGAGAGCACCTTGCCTCGGACTATTGACGGTTTAGATTGGGGACTCGGATCTCTGGCGTCAGTTCTGATCCGATCTCCTCCTCCTTCCTCAAAACCCTAATCTTCTTTCCCTCTTCTTTCTTCTTTCTCTCCTCTCTTCTTTCTCTTTTCCAAATTATGCCTCAGCCAAAACAAACCCCTCAAGTAATAAGGGAACAATGACTAGTTTGCCACTATTGTGACCTAATTTTTTTTTTTTT
>NW_019268705.1:0-47052 GCF_002738365.1 Cucurbita moschata
AGTCACGGACGACGTTTTTTTGAAAGTTTTGTGGAGAATGATTAGGCTTGACGATTTAGAATAGAGTTTCGAAGAAATGGAGTACATAAAACAGAGAAAGTGTTGTTCAAATCGAATCCCTTATTCGTAAACCCTGAACTGGACGTTTGAAGTACGCGCTAAAAACAACCGAGTCACGATCGACGTTTTTCGAAACTTTTTTGGAGAATGATTAGGCTTGACGATTTAGAGTAGAGTTTCAAGGAAATGGAGTACATAAAACAGAGAAAGTGTTGTTAAAATCGAATCCCTAATTCGGAAACCCTAAATCGGACATTTGTAGTACGTGCTAAAGAAACCGAGTCACGGTCGACGTTTTTCGATGGCTTTGTGTGGAATGATTAGGCCTGATGATTTAGAATAGAATTTTAAAGAAACGCGGTGCATAAAACAGAGAGAGTGTGCTTCAAACCGAATCACTTATTCGGGAACTCTAAATTGGGACGTTTGAAATACGTGCTCTAACAATTGAGTCACGGCCGACGTTTTTGGAAACTTTTGTGGAGAATGATTAGGCTTGATGATTTAGAATAGAATTGGGATGAAACGGAGTGCATAATACAGAGAAATGCTGCTTCAAATCGAATCCCTAATTCGGAAACCCTAAACCGAGACGTTCGGAGCACGTGCTCTAAAAACCGATTCACGGTCGTCGTTTTTGGAAACTTTTGTGGAGAATGATTTGGCTTGATGATTTAGAATAGAGTTGGGATGAAACGGAGTGCATAAAAGAGAGAAAGTGTGCTTCAAATCGAATCCCTAATTAGGAAACCCTAAACTGGGACGTTTGAAGTGCGTGCTCAAAAAACCGAGTCACGGTCAACATTTTTCGAAACTTTTGTGTGGAATGATTAGGCCTGATGATTTAGAATAGAATTTCAAAGAAACGGGGTGCATAAAACAGAGAAAGTGATATGGAAATCAACCCAAGGGAAAGTATGGAACGGATTACCTTGATGATCAAGATCAAGAGTAAAGAAAACTCGTTTCTAAACTCGTGATTCGAATTACTCCACAAGAGGTTTGATCAATACCACTTGAATGACTCTACATGCAAGTTCTAAACACAAGAATTTGCAAAGAAAGTTTAGCTCTCAACAAAGCTAAAATAGAAATTCTATTCTTAATTCCAAAATCTGATGTCTAATCAAAGAAAAGAAGGCTTTATATAGCCTTTACAACCTTAACCTATGTCATACATAACTCCCAAATTAAATGGGCTAGTAAATGAGAAATACCCATAACCTCCATATTTAAATGGCTAGTTAATGGTGGAATATAGTAACCTATGTGGGTTACGATATAACCTTAACTCCTATATTTAAAACTAGTTTAAATATGACAAACAAATAGTTAAACTATAATTAAATAATGCAAATAATAAAATGTGCTTATTAGTCATCCTTGAACTATTTGATAAATTCAGCGGAGTTCATTAAATGCAACTTAAAGTGCATTTAATTCATCTCTTTCTTGAACCTCAACTTTGCACAACATATAAGGGAGGTCTCCAGCGTCTTCTAGAATTTCCTTTGATGAGCTCACCATAGCTTGAATATAACTGTATAAAGTTTGTTGTAGCTTCTTGGCTCTCGTCCTTGTAATTGGACCTTGAGGTATGGAAATTCCTTGGTCGTGGTTCATATCATTCTCCCCCTCTTGAGAAGGATTCGTCCTCGAATCCAAGCCATCACCTACATCAAAAGGGCTCAAATCAACAACATTAAAAGTTGCACTAACACCGTACTTACCTGGTAAATCAATTTTATAAGCATTGTCGTTGATGCGCTCAAGAACTTGAAAAGGTCCATCTCCTCGTGGTAAAAGCTTAGATTTTCTTTGAGTAGGAAATCTTTCTTTTCGGAAATGCACCCAAACCCAATCTCCTGGCTTGAAGATGACAATCTTACGTCCTTTATTAATTCGGGTGGCAACCTTGGAATTTTGTTTCTCAATTTGTTCTTTCACTTGCTTGTGCAGTTTATGAACAAACTCAACCTTGGCATTTGCATCAAAATTCACAAACTCTTTTGACGGTATGGGTAACAAGTCAATAGGGGTTAAAGGATTAAAGCCATAAACAATTTCAAAAGGTGTGCATTTAGTAGTGCTATGAACAACCCTATTATATGCAAATTCTATAAATGGCAAACAATCCTCCCAAGTCTTAAGATTCTTATCAATAATAGCCCTAAGCATAGCAGTCATGGTTCTGTTAACAACTTCAGTTTGTCCATCCGTTTGAGGATGACAAGTAGTTGAATATACTAGCTTAGTTCCTAACTTACCCCATAAAACACGCCAAAAGTGGCTTAAAAATTTTACATCACGATCACTAACGATGCTTTTAGGAATGCCATGCAATCGTACAACTTCCCTAAAGAACAGGTCTGCAATATGTTTTGCATCATCAGTTTTGTGACAAGGAATAAAATGAGCCATTTTACTAAATCGATCAACCACAACAAAAATGCTATCATAACCTTTCCTAGTCCTAGGTAAACCTAAAACAAAATCCATTGATATATCAATCCATGGACCATTAGGAACTGGTAATGGGGAGTATAAACCATGTGGTTGAAGCCTAGACTTAGCTTGTTTACATGCTATGCAACGACCACAAACTTTATGAACATCATGTCTCATTTTAGGCCAAAAAAAATGTTCAGAGAGCATATCATAAGTTTTAGAAACTCCATGGTGTGCCATTAAACCACCTCCATGAGCTTCCCTCACAAGTAGCTCACGGATGGAACAAGATGGTATGCAAAGTTTGCCTTTTCGGAACAAAAATCCATCTAACAACAAGTAATTATCCACAATGAGTCCTTTTTCACAAGATTCAACAAAAGGAGCAAAGAACATGTCATGTTGATACAAATCCTTTATGTGCTCAAAACCCAACAACCTAGCATTCAAAGTATTGAGGAGGACATACCTTCGTGATAAAGCATCTGCTACAATGTTCTCCTTTCCTTGTTTATATTTTATGACATACGGGAATGTTTCAATAAATTCTAACCACTTAGCATGTCGTCTGTTGAGTTTATTTTGTAGTCTCAAATGCTTTAAACTTTCATGATCCGTATGAATAATGAACTCCTTAGGCCAAAGATAATGTTGCCAGGTTTGCAATGCACGAACCAAAGCATAAAGCTCTTTGTCATAAGTTGGATACCTCAAAGATGCACCAGTCAACTTCTCACTAAAGAACATTAAAGGTCTTTGATTTTGCATTAATACAGCACCTATCCCTACTCCACTAGCATCACATTCAATTTCAAAAGTAGACTCAAAATTAGGTAATGCAAGCAAGGGAGCAGAACTCAATTTTTCTTTCAAAGTATTAAAAGCAAGTTCTTGATCTTTTTCCCATATAAAGGATACATTTTTCTTAACAAGTTCATTCAAGGGTGAAGCAATTGTACTAAAATTTTTAATGAACCTACGGTAGAAACTTGCAAGACCATGAAAACTTCTTACCTCACTTACATTTTTCGGAGTAGGCCAATCTTTTATAGCCTTCACTTTCTCCTCATCAACCTCAACACCATTAGATGAAACTACAAACCCAAGAAAGTTAACTTTTTCCATGCAAAAGCTACATTTCTTTAAATTTACGTACAAACATTCGTTTCTTAAAGTAGTCAAAACATTGCGTACATGGGTAATATGATCATCTAAAGATTTAGAGTAAACAAGGATGTCATCAAAATAAACAACCACAAACTTACCTAAGTATTCTCGTAAGACATGATTCATTAGTCTCATGAATGTACTAGGTGCATTAGTTAATCCAAAAGGCATAACCAACCATTCATAAAGACCATACTTGGTTTTAAAAGCTGTTTTCCACTCATCCCCAATATGCATGCGAATTTGATGATAACCCGATTTTAAATCAATCTTAGTAAAAAGACTACATCCATGCAATTCATCAAGCATATCATCTAATCTGGGAATTGGATGCCTATACTTTATAGTTATCTTGTTTATAGCCCTACAATCAACACACATACGCCAAGAACCATCTTTCTTAGGTACAAGAATAACTGGAACAGAACAAGGACTCAAACTTTCACGTACATACCCTTTAGCAAGGAGTTCACTTACTTGCCTTTGTATCTCTTCAGCCTCCTTTGGATTAGTCCTATAAGCTGGTCGGTTTGGAATGGGCGCGCCAGGAATGAAGTCAATCTTGTGTTCAATCCCTCTAAGTGGTGGCAAACTACTAGGCATCTCCTCGGAAAATAAATCTTCAAACTCTTGCAAAAGCACAACAAAATCACTAGGCAAAGATGGGTTAAGCATGTTAGTAAAGTAACAAGACCCCTTGCACATAAGTACAAGAATAGTCTGGTTAGAGAGCAAAACATTCCTAGCCTCACTTGATCTAACATACAAGCTTACTGATTTGGCTTTTCTCTCTTTTTTTTCTCTAGGCTGAGTGTTACTCTCTTGCTTTTCACTCAAGCTCTTTTTTTCACTTGATTCTTTTTCAATCTCTGCTTTTGCATCAGCCTCTTGCCTTTTCTTTTCAAGTTTGCAATGATCAATAAATACATCTTTTGGAGACAATGGGATAAGAGTAGTTTTTCTACCGTTGTGAGTAAAGGAGTATCGATTTGCATACCCATCATACATTACCCGACGATCAAATTGCCATGGCCTCCCCAATAGTAAATCTCTAACATGCATGGATACAACATCACATAAAACATCATCAACATATTTTCCAATAGTAAAAGAAACAAGAGTTTGTTGAGTTACCCGTACTTCCCCACAATCATTCAACCATTGAAGCTTGTAGGGTCTTGGATGTGGTTGTGTCTTTAAATTAAGTCTTTTGACCAGAATGGAACTCACAACATTGGTGCAACTACCGCTGTCAATGACAACACTACAAGGTACAGATTGAACAAGACACCGAGTTTGAAACAAATTCTCCCTTTGGTCTAGGCCGTCCTCCTTAATGTGGGTGTTTAGAGCTCGTCGAGTAACCAAAGATATATGTGTAGGGTCCTCTTCACTAAACTCCTCACTCTCATCAGTTTCCTCATTTATGTCGTCATGTGCCTCGTCATCCGTAACAATTTCTCCCTCCTTGATGGTCATAATTCTTGCATTTGGGCAATCTCTACTATAGTGTCCTACCCCTTGACATCTCCAACACTTTAAATCCCTATTTCGAACATTAGACTTTTCTACTTTTTCTTTCCCTGTTCTAGAACTCTCCCCTGTCTCAAATTTAGCTTGAGGCCTCTCATTAATCTCTTGATTTCTATGCTTATAATCAATGTTCTTACTATCCTTTTTCCATGTAGAAGTAGAATTGGGAAAAGTTTTAGAAGAATACCGTTGAGACCTTCGTTGGATTTGCCTCTCGATCTTAATTGCAATGTGCAACAACTCCTCAATATTAGAATAAGGCTGTAAATCAGTCTTGTCTGCAATCTCTGTGTTTAACCCATTAAGAAACCGCGCCATGAGAGCCTCCATGTCCTCATCGAGTTCAAGTCGATCCATCAATGTATCCATCTCCTTGTAATAATCCTCCACAGATTTGCGTCCTTGTTTCAACGCTTGAAGCTTTTGCGCCATGTCCCGTTGAAAATATTGTGGAACAAAACGCTTCCTCATGGACTCTTTGAACTCGACCCATGAATCAATTGGTGCTTCAAGATTTCTTCTCCTACTTGACATCAATTTATCCCACCAAATTTGAGCATATTGTTTGAATTGAGCAATGCATAACAGTACCTTCTTTTCATCACTAAAATTATGGCAGTTGAACACCGACTCCACCGTTTTCTCCCATTGAAGGTACTCCTCTGGATCGGTTTTGCCATAAAACTTGGGAAGTTTTAATTTGATGCTCCCCACGTTACGATCAATTCTATCATCATAAGGAACTCGTTGTTGTAAATTATGATACCTTCTTCCATGGTCTCTCCCTCGCATCAAGCCAGGACCAACCGCATGTGGATTATCCTCGTGGTGATCAGAATTGTCGCCTTCATATGTATCGGTTGAGGGCGTAGGTTGTGGAATCCTCTGTCGTGCTTGATTTTGAATCTCCAATCTTCCTATTCGATCAGTCAATTCTTCTATTCCTCGAATTAGTCTTTCCATGGTTCGTTGTTGTGCTTCTCTCAATCGTGCATCAGTAATGTTAGTATTGTCGTCTGGATTTTCCATGCTACAAAAGAAAGGTAAAAAAAAAAAAAAAGGACCTCACAAGCGCTCCCTCACGTGTATTCACTCGTAAATGTAGTTCACTCGTGTTTAGCACTCAACACTCGAAGCAATGTGTCACTCCCTTACAAACTCACCCTCACAATTGAGCACACACAAATCACACTCCAAAAAAACAAATTGGGATGTGAGACAAGCTATGTTATAGAGCTAAGTGCAATTCAAAGTGAATAGACAGCACACTCAACACATAAACAAGGGTATTGAAGGAGCAATCCGAATAACGACAAAGAAACGAATTAAAGAAAGAAAATGATAAGGACTAATTTAGACGTAGTAACATATGAGAGTTACATATAGTAATCAAGAGGAAAAAAGAAAGACATTTAACATCATATGCTTTCTTTATTTCAATGTTTTTTTTTTTCTTCTGATTGGCAAAATCTAAACAATTTACCAACAAGAAAATTGATTTAGAAGATCTTAAAGAAGAACAAAGTGTTGATAAGATCCAGATCTAACACTTTAAAGAACATAAGAATTTTTTTTTTTTTTTGTTATATATTTTTGTGATAGAACATGAACATTCTACACAAACTGAGAAAAAAAAAATTATAAGAAAATTAAAAGAGATAAGCGCAATGAAACATATATCCGATCGTGAGCCTAAAGCTCTGATACCAAATGATATGGAAATCAACCCAAGGGAAAGTATGGAACGGATTACCTTGATGATCAAGATCAAGAGTAAAGAAAACTCGTTTCTAAACTCGTGATTCGAATCACTCCACAAGAGGTTTGATCAATACCACTTGAATGACTCTACATGCAAGTTCTAAACACAAGAATTTGCAAAGAAAGTTTAGCTCTTAACAAAGCTAAAATAGAAATTCTATTCTTAATTCCAAAATCTGATGTCTAATCAAAGAAAAGAAGGCTTTATATAGCCTTTACAACCTTAACCTATGTCATACATAACTCCCAAATTAAATGGGCTAGGAAATGAGAAATACCCATAACCTCCATATTTAAATGCTTGAGATATTCGATCAACAAGGTAATCCGAATCTTATTCCCCTTGTATTGATTCTTTATCTTATCACTAGTTTAAATATGACAAACAAATAGTTAAACTATAATTAAATAATGCAAATAATAAAATGTGCTTATTAGTCATCCTTGAACTATTTGATAAATTCAGCGGAGTTCATTAAATGCAACTTAAAGTGCATTTAATTCATCTCTTTCTTGAACCTCAACTTTGCACAACATATAAGGGAGGTCTCCAGCGTCTTCTCGAATTTCCTTTGATGAGCTCACCATAGCTTGAATATAACTGTATAAAGTTTGTTGTAGCTTCTTGGCTCTCATCCTTGTAATTGGACCTTGAGGTATGGAAATTCCTTGGTCGTGGTTCATATCAGAAAGTGTGCTGCTTCAAATCGAATCCCTAACTCGGAAACCCTAAACTGAGACGTTTGGAGTACGTGCTCTAAAAACCGAGTCACGGTCGACGTTTTTGGAAACTTTTGTGGGGAATAACTAGGCTTGACGATTTAGAACAGAATTGGGATGAACGGAGTGCATAACACAGAGAAACGGTGCTTCAAATCGAATCCATAATTCGGAAACCCTAAACTCGGACGTTTGAAGTGCGTGCTCTAAAAACCGAGTCACGGACGACGTTTTTTTGAAAGTTTTGTGGAGAATGATTAGGCTTGACGATTTAGAATAGAGTTTCGAAGAAATGGAGTACATAAAACAGAGAAAGTGTTGTTCAAATCGAATCCCTTATTCGGAAACCCTGAACTGGACGTTTGAAGTACGCGCTAAAAACAACCGAGTCACGGTCGACGTTTTTCGAAACTTTTTTGGAGAATGATTAGGCTTGATGATTTAGAATAGAATTGGGATGAAACGGAGTGCATAATACAGAGAAATTATGCTTCAAATCGAATCCCTAATTCGGAAACCCTAAACCGAGACGTTCGGAGCACGTGCTCTAAAAACCGATTCACGGTCGTCGTTTTTGGAAACTTTTGTGGAGAATGATTTGGCTTGATGATTTAGAATAGAATTGGGATGAAACGGAGTGCATAAAAGAGAGAAAGTGTGCTTCAAATCGAATCCCTAATTAGGAAACCCTAAACTGGGACGTTTGAAGTGCGTGCTCAAAAAACCGAGTCACGGTCAACATTTTTCGAAACTTTTGTGTGGAATGATTAGGCCTGATGATTTAGAATAGAATTTCAAAGAAACGGGGTGCATAAAAAAGAGAAAGTGTGATATGAACCAAGAGACATCATTCATACAATATACTTCAATGAAGATGTGAAGAAAATGATGTCAAAATTATCAAAAGAGGTTGCAATTCATGTCACATTGAAGAGGAATGAAGTTTGATGGTTATAAATTTTGGGTGGGTTACAATTTAGAGTAATTTAGAGTTATTGTATTTTAAGACATTTTATTTACTTTATAGGTTACATTTACATAATGGCTAATTATGGTCATTAAGTATGAATGTTACAACTTTTGGAATGCCTTTAATAGTTTCGTTTTGAGGCTATATAAAGCCATGTATGTTGTATTTGTAAGTAGACTTGGAAGATATATTAAAAAAAGCATTTGTGCTTTTCTTTAGCCAATGGCTAAGTTTCTTTGCAATTCTATGTAGTTTAGGTTGCATGTAGAATCATTCAAGCTTGACATGGTCAACCTTGCTTGTGGAGTGATTCGAATCTCAAACAAGTGTTTGAGATATTTGATCAACAAGAATTATTGAAGCTAGACATGATCGATCTTGCTTCTGGAGTGATTCGAATCTCAAACAAAGTGTTCTTGGCTTGAGATATTCGATCTACAAGGTAATCCGAATCTTATTCCCCTTGTATTGATTCCTTATCGTATCCAAGTGTGCTGCTTCAAATCGAATCCCTAACTCGAAAACCCTAAACTGAGACGTTTGGAGTACGTGCTCTAAAAACCGAGTCACGGTCGACGTTTTTGGAAACTTTTGTGGGGAATAACTAGGCTTGACGATTTAGAATAGAATTGGGATGAACGGAGTGCATAACACAGAGAAAAGGTGCTTCAAATCGAATCCATAATTCGGAAACCCTAAACTCGGACGTTTGAAGTGCGTGCTCTAAAAACCGAGTCACGGACGACGTTTTTTTTGAAAGTTTTGTGGAGAATGATTAGGCTTGACGATTTAGAATAGAGTTTCGAAGAAATGGAGTACATAAAAAAGAGAAAGTGTTGTTCAAATCGAATCCCTAATTCGGAAACCCTGAACTGGACGTTTGAAGTACGCGCTAAAAACAACGGAGTGCATAAAAGAGAGAAAGTGTGCTTCAAATCGAATCCCTAATTAGGAAACCCTAAACTGGGACGTTTGAAGTGCGTGCTCAAAAAACCGAGTCACGGTCAACATTTTTCGAAACTTTTGTGTGGAATGATTAGGCCTGATGATTTAGAATAGAATTTCAAAGAAACGGGGTGCATAAAATAGAGAAAGTTTGCTGCTTCAAATCGAATCCCTAACTCGGAAACCCTAAACTGAGACGTTTGGAGTACGTGCTCTAAAAACCGAGTCACGGTCGACGTTTTTGGAAACTTTTGTGGGGAATAACTAGGCTTGACGATTTAGAACAGAATTGGGATGAACGGAGTGCATAACACAGAGAAAAGGTGCTTCAAATCGAATCCATAATTCGGAAACCCTAAACTCGGACGTTTGAAGTGCGTGCTCTAAAAACCGAGTCACGGACGACATTTTTTTGAATGTTTTGTAGAGAATGATTAGGCTTGACAATTTAGAATAGAGTTTCGAAGAAATGGAGTACATAAAACAGAGAAAGTGTTGTTCAAATCGAATCCCTAATTCGGAAACCCAGAACTGGACGTTTGAAGTACGCGCTAAAAACAACGGAGTGCATAAAAGAGAGAAAGTGTGCTTCAAATCGAATCCCTAATTAGGAAACCCTAAACTGGGACGTTTGAAGTGCGTGCTCAAAAAACCGAGTCACGGTCAACATTTTTCGAAACTTTTGTGTGGAATGATTAGGCCTGATGATTTAGAATAGAATTTCAAAGAAACGGGGTGCATAAAACAGAGAAAGTGTGCTGCTTCAAATCGAATCCCTAACTCGGAAACCCTAAACTGAGTCGTTTGGAGTACGTGCTCTAAAAACCGAGTCACGGTCGACGTTTTTGGAAACTTTTGTCGGGAATAACTAGGCTTGACGATTTAGAATAGAATTGGGATGAACGGAGTGCATAACACAGAGAAAAGGTGCTTCAAATCGAATCCATAATTCGGAAACCCTAAGCTCGGACGTTTGAAGTGCGTGCTCTAAAAACCGAGTCACGGACGACGTTTTTTTGAAAGTTTTGTGGAGAATGATTAGGCTTGACGATTTAGAATAGAGTTTCGAAGAAATGGAGTACATAAAACAGAGAAAGTGTTGTTCAAATCGAATCCCTAATTCGGAAACCCTGAACTGGACGTTTGAAGTACGCGCTAAAAACAACCGAGTCACGGTCGACGTTTTTCGAAACTTTTTTGGAGAATGATTAGGCTTGACGATTTAGAGTAGAGTTTCAAGGAAATGGAGTACATAAAACAGAGAAAGTGTTGTTAAAATCGAATCCCTAATTCGGAAACCCTAAACCGGACATTTGTAGTACGTGCTAAAGAAACCGAGTCACGGTCGACGTTTTTCGATGGCTTTGTGTGGAATGATTAGGCCTGATGATTTAGAATAGAATTTTAAAGAAACGCGGTGCATAAAACAGAGAGAATGTGCTTCAAACCGAATCACTTATTCGGGAACTCTAAATTGGGACGTTTGAAATACGTGCTCTAACAATTGAGTCAGGGCCGACGTTTTTGGAAACTTTTGTGGAGAATGATTAGGCTTGATGATTTTCTAACAATTGAGTCAGGGCCGACGTTTTTGGAAACTTTTGTGGAGAATGATTAGGCTTGATGATTTAGAATAGAATTGGGATGAAACGGAGTGCATAATACAGAGAAATTATGCTTCAAATCGAATCCCTAATTCGGAAACCCTAAACTGAGACGTTTGGAGTACGTGCTCTAAAAACCGAGTCACGGTCGACGTTTTTGGAAACTTTTGTGGGGAATAACTAGGCTTGACGATTTAGAATAGAATTGGGATGAACGGAGTGCATAACACAGAGAAACGGTGCTTCAAATCGAATCCATAATTCGGAAACCCTAAACTCGGACGTTTGAAGTGCGTGCTCTAAAAACCGAGTCACGGACGACGTTTTTTTGAAAGTTTTGTGGAGAATGATTAGGCTTGACGATTTAGAATAGAGTTTCGAAGAAATGGAGTACATAAAACAGAGAAAGTGTTGTTCAAATCGAATCCCTTATTCGGAAACCCTGAACTGGACGTTTGAAGTACGCGCTAAAAACAACCGAGTCACGGTCGACGTTTTTCGAAACTTTTTTGGAGAATGATTAGGCTTGACGATTTAGAGTAGAGTTTCAAGGAAATGGAGTACATAAAAGAGAGAAAGTGTTGTTAAAATCGAATCCCTAATTCGGAAACCCTAAACCGGACATTTGTAGTACGTGCTAAAGAAACCGAGTCACGGTCGACGTTTTTCGATGGCTTTGTGTGGAATGATTAGGCCTGATGATTTAGAATAGAATTTTAAAGAAACGCGGTGCATAAAACAGAGAGAGTGTGCTTCAAACCGAATCACTTATTCGGGAACTCTAAATTGGGACGTTTGAAATACGTGCTCTAACAATTGAGTCACGGCCGACGTTTTTGGAAACTTTTGTGGAGAATGATTAGGCTTGATGATTTAGAATAGAATTGGGATGAAACGTGATATGAATTCAACTGCTGACCCTTTGCATGTACCCGAAGGACCGATTACAAGAAGCAAGGTTAAGAAGATTCAAGAGGCCTATACATTGCATCTTCAAAAGCTAGCTAGTGTACAGGTTGAAACAAAGTCTTTTGAGCCCAAAAATCTTTATAGCATTAGCATATCAAATCAAGAAGATAATGGAGTGGCTGATATTGGAAAGTAATTAGAAGACTTGCCTTTGGTAGCTGAATTACCAATTAAGGATGGAAAGTAATTAGAAGACTTGCCTTTGGTAGTTGAATTACCAATTAAGGATGGAAAGTAATTAGAAGACTTTGCTTTGGTAGTTGAATTACCAATTAAGGAAATTTATTAATGCCTTATTTGCTTCAATTTTTATTTAATAGCATTTGTAGTTGGTGGCTGAACTTTATTATGTTAGGGTTACCTTTTAGACCTATTTAAAGGCATGTAATACTTATGTTTGGGAGATTTTTAGTTGAATACAGAAAAAAACCTTTGTGTTTTCTTGATACCCTTTTGGTGTTATTCTTTTTCAAATCTTGCTTTAGGTTTGATGTTTAAACCGATTCATTGAATTAGTTTTGATCAAGCTAATTCTGGAGTGAATTGTCTTGGTATCTAAGAGTGACCATCATAGATTCCAAGTTCGATCTAAGAGTCATTCATCTTCTAACCAGCTCTTGGTTGGAATCAATCCGTTAAGTTAGCTTTCTCTGTGAGCGTTTTGCAAGGATTCTAGAAGGACCTCTAGCTTTGCAAATTCCAGCATTGTAGGCGCTTATCATT
The DNA here is from genome assembly GCF_002738365.1 of Cucurbita moschata. Classification (NCBI taxonomy): domain Eukaryota; kingdom Viridiplantae; phylum Streptophyta; class Magnoliopsida; order Cucurbitales; family Cucurbitaceae; genus Cucurbita; species Cucurbita moschata. The sequence continues at coordinate 12,901 of NW_019268705.1, forward strand.
TGGTATCAGAGCATTTGGTCGACGTTCTTTGGCCGCTCTAGAGGTGAAATATTTTTATTGTTATTTTTTTGTATCAATTTTTCTCTCTCTGATTATCGAAAAAAAAAAATCAGTAGAAAAAAAAAAAATCAGTTCTGAGAGAAAGAAAATATATATATTCAGTTCTTATCATTTATTTTCAAGCTCTTGATCCTTGAGATACTAGTCTTAGCTTGTTAGAATCGATCGTTGAATTGGTTATAATCAAGCTTAGAGCAAGATTGCACCAAAAAAAAAAAAAGGCCAGCCTTTACATTCTTGACCTAGTACCAAAAGCCTACCTTTGAGTGTTAAACACGAGTGTCCCTGAGTGAAATTTTTGTGAGAAGTGTGGTGAGGTCCCTTGATAACAAAATGTCACATAATGGAGAAGCAGTACCACCAGTACCAGATCTTAATACAACCATTCTTCAAGCAATTCAAGGTATGATGGAAATGATGATGGAAGATAGACAAGAAAGAAGGGCGCAACAACAAAGACAAGAACGAACATTACAAGAAGATGAAGGTATAGTAGTACAAGAAAGACAAGTTGATGGTAGATGGAGAGGAAGAAATAACCATGCAACTATTATGCAACCTAGAAGGATGGAAAGAGTACATGAAGATAGAGATGGGGGAGTTAAACTCAAAATCCCGCCCTTTTGTGGAACGGCAGATTCTGAGGCATACTTGCAGTGGGAAAGAAAGATAGAGCATGTGTTTGATTGCAACACCTATAGTGAAAATAAGAAGATGAGACTTGCTATTGCCGAATTTACCAATCATGCTGGTGATTGGTACCAACATCTCAAATCTGAGAGAAGAAGAAAAGAGGAGGATCCAATAGAGACATGGGAAGAACTTAAAGAAGCCATGAGAAAAAGGTATGTTCCAAAACATTATGAAAGAAATTTGAAAACTAAATTGCAAGGTTTGAGGCAAGGAACAAAAAGTGTGGCGGAATATTATCAAGAGATGGAAACTATGATGGAAAGAGCAAATGTTAGAGAAGAAGAAGAAGATACCATGTCTAGATTCCTTGGAGGTTTGAATCGAGAAATTGCTCATCTTGTTGACAGAAATCCACCACCATATCTGGAAGACATGTATCGTTATGCTCTCAAAATTGAAGACCAATTGAAGGAAGAAAAAGAGCATTCAAAAAGGTACACATCACGAACTAACACCTTTTCAAATTCTAAAACTTGGAACAAGGATAGTTTTGTGAATAGAAATGAATCAATGTCACCAAAAGAAAAGTTTGTGGCTGCTAAAAGAGTGGAGGCTGAGAGTTCCATTGGTAAAAAGAATGAAGCTTCAAAGACGGTAAAGGAGAAGTCTAGTTCTATTCAATGTTGGAAGTGCAAAGGGTTTGGACACATGAGCAAAGAGTGTGTTAATAAAAAAGTTATGGTGATAAGGAATGGTATACTTGATTCAGATGATGAATGTGAGGATCATGACTCACAGCTTGTGGAAGAAATCGCAGCATATGATGATGAGTATGTTGAAGAAGGTAATTCCATATCTTTGATCACAAGAAGGGTACTCAATGTTCAAATCAAGGAAGAGAAATTTGAAGATCAAAGGGAAAACTTGTTCCACACAAGATGTTTGGTCAAAGGAAACCCATGCAGCTTGGTGATTGATAGTGGAAGTTGCACAAATGTGGTAAGCAGCTTCCTTGTAAAAAGACTTCAACTTTCTGTCCATCCCCATCCAAAACCATACAAACTTCATTGGTTAACAAACAAAGAAGAAATTAAGGTGAACTCCCAAGCTCTTGTTTCTTTTACTCTTGGAAGATATAAAGATGAAGTTCTTTGTGATGTCGTACCAATGCATGCGGGGGACATCTTATTCGGCCGACCTTGGCAATATGATAGAAAGGTAACATTTGATGGTTTGATGAACAAGTATACTTTTACTTTGTGTGGGAAGAAATTTACTTTACTTCCATTGTCTCCATATGAAGTACATTGTGACCAATTGAAATTAGAGAAGAAAAGAAAAGAATATGAAGAACAACAGTGGAGAGAAGAAACTAAGGTAAAAGAGAGAGATAAGAGTGAAAAAAAAGAGAAAAGTGAGGGGCAAAGGATGAGTGAAAACCAAGAGAGAAAAAAAAAATGATTTTGAAGAAAAGAGAGAAAATGTGAGTTTGGTTATAAGAATGGGAAAAATGAGGAATATGTTAGCCCAAGAACCAAAATTTGTACTTATGTGCAAAGGAATGTGTTTAGCAATGGAACCAAAAACTGATGATGCTTTGCCAAGTGCTTTTAAGTCTCTTTTGCAGGAATTCAATGACATATTTCCACATGAAGATGCATGTACGGGGTTACCCCCTCTAAGAGGGATTGAACACCAAATTGACTTCGTACCTGGGGCAACTCTTCCAAATATGGCTGCCTATAGGACCAATCCCACCGAGACTAAGGAGATTCAGAGACAAGTGGAAGAACTCATGGATAAAGGATATGTTAGAGAAAGCATGAGTCCTTGTTCAGTTCCTGTGATTTTGGTACCCAAGAAAGATGGCACGTGGAGGATGTGTGTTGATTGTCGAGCCATCAACAAGATAACGGTAAAGTATCGACACCCTATTCCTAGATTGGATGACATGTTGGATGAATTATATGGTGCTAATCTGTTTTCAAAAATAGATCTTAAAAGTGGTTATCATCAAATTCGAATGAATGTGGGAGATGAGTGGAAAACGGCTTTCAAAACAAAGTTTGGGCTTTATGAGTGGCTCGTTATGCCATTTGGCCTTACAAATGCACCAAGTACTTTTATGAGGCTAATGAATCATGTTTTGAGAGACTATATTGGAAAATTTGTTGTTGTATACTTTGATGATATCCTTGTTTACTCAAAAAGCTTGAATGATCATATTTTGCACGTTAAGAAAATTTTGTTTATACTTAGAGAAGAGAAGCTTTATGCCAACTTCAAAAAGTGCAATTTTTGTCTAGACCAAGTCAACTTTCTAGGGTTCTTAGTTGGAAAGAAGGGAGTACAAGTTGATGAAGAAAAGGTAAAAGCTATTAGAGAATGGCCAACACCCACAAATGCAACCGAGGTAAGATCTTTTCATGGTTTGGCTAGTTTCTATAGGAGATTCATTAAGGATTTCAGTAGTATAGCATCACCATTGAATGAACTTGTTAAAAAGCATGTGAAATTTGAATGGAAGGAAAAACAAGAGAATGCATTCAATGAACTGAAAGATAAATTAACCAATGCACCTTGTCTTGCTTTACCTAACTTTGATAAATCTTTTGAAATTGAATGTGATGCAAGTGGGATAGGCATAGGGGCTATTTTAATGCAGGAAAAAAAGGCCAATCATGTTCTTTAGTGAAAAGCTTAATGGAGCACAACTCAACTATCCGACTTATGACAAAGAGTTATATGCACTTGTGAGGGCTTTGCAAGTTTGGCAACATTATTTGTGGCCAAAAGAGTTTGTTATTCATACGGACCATGAAAGTTTGAAGCACCTCAAAAGCCAAACAAAGCTAAATAGGAGACATGCTAAATGGGTGGAATTCATTGAGACGTTTCCTTATGTAATCCATTACAAAAAGGGGAAGGATAATGTGGTCGCAGATGCATTATCAAGAAGGTATGCCTTATTTTCTTCCCTTACTGCAAAAATTCTTGGTTTTAAACACATGATTGAATTGTACAAAGTTGAAAAATCTGAATTTTATGATGTGTATATGCAATGTTTAGAAGGGAAACATGTGCAAGATCATATGGTGTTCGATGATATGCTTTTTAGGAAGGGTAAACTTTGTATCCCTAGATGTTCTATTCGAGAGTTACTTGTGAAGGAGGCTTGTTAAGGATATTTAGTAATAAATTATAGTTTACCATATATATTATATTTGATATTTTATTATAAGGCAAATATCTAACATTTGCCTTATTACCATAGTTATCTTTCCATTTATTGTTATTTCCATTTATTACTATTTCCATATACTTGTAATTTATTTGATTATAAATAAGATAACTTTCACACCATTTAGGTGTGGTGGATTCAGCAAACATTCACATGGTATCAGAGCCATTTTGGTTTAGCACCCTAGATCCTTTCTTTTCAATGACTTTTGAAATCTTCTACTGTTCTTCTCCACCACCACTGTTGTCTTTGATGCCGCAGGGGCAGTCGTCATGGCTGTCACATGTAGAGCCGATTGATTATTCTTCGGCTCCACCCTTTTTGACCTCCAAATCATCTTTCGCCATACTCTGTACATACAACCTCACCTTTTCCAAACATAGCCTCTTTCATTTTCTTCCCAATTTTCCCTTCATCCTTCATCCTTCACAAAAATCCTAATCTTAGGATCTTCATCAGCATTCCTCTTCGAAAATATACAGAATCTAAATAAGCCCATCGACCTTCTGCAGAGATTTACCTTTGGAATCTGGACGCCGTACTGGCATCTTCGCCAACCAAGTTGCCGCCGCCCTTCTCGCCAAAATTGGCTCCTTCGCCCCAATGTGGCGACTCTTCCAGCTGCCCTTCTCGCCAAAATTGGCTCCTTCGCCCAATGTGACGACTCTTCCGGCTTCAACATTGTCTTTGTCCCTTGCTCTAGGTTTCCCCTTCTACTTCTTGGGGTTTGACATATTCTCACCAGAGCCAAGGCAGCTTCGTCGCTAAGCGACAATCCCTCTTCATGGGTTAGACATATTCTCGCCGAAGCCAAGGCAGCATTGCCGCTGAGCGCGATCCCTCTGCAGTTTTCGATGGCCAAGAAAGTGTTTCTCTACGCCTCCTCTGAACCAGGTTGTTGACATCTTCACGAAAAGTGATTCTCAACCTCTTTGAATTTTTCAGATTCAAGCTTCACATTCGTTTAAATCCGACGCTTAGCTTGCGGTGGGGTGTTAAGGATATTTAGTAATAAATTATAGTTTACCATATATATTATATTTGATATTTTATTATAAGGCAAATATCTAACATTTGCCTTATTACCATAGTTATCTTTCCATTTATTGTTATTTCCATTTATTACTATTTCCATATACTTGTAATTTATTTGATTATAAATAAGATAACTTTCACACCATTTAGGTGTGGTGGATTCAGCAAACATTCACAAGGCTCATGGGGGAGGACTTATGGGACATTTTGGAGAATTTAAAACATATAGCATGTTGTGTGAACATTTCTATTGGTTGAAAATGAGGAAAGATGTGAACAAAATATGCAAGCAATGTTTTAAATGTAAGGAGGCTAAGTCTAAGACACAACCACATGGCCTTTACACACCTTTAGATGTTCCTAGTGAACCATGGGTTGACATTAGCATGGATTTTGTTCTAGGATTACCAAAGACTAGAAGACACCATGATAGCATTTTTGTGGTAGTTGATAGGTTTAGTAAGATGGCACATTTCATTCCATGTAACAAAACAGATGATGCTACCAATATAGCTAATCTATTCTTTAAGGAAGTGGTTAGATTGCATGGTATTCCCAAAACCATTGTTAGTGACAGGGATGTAAAATTTTTAAGCCATTTTTGGAAGGTTTTGTGGGGAAAGTTGGGAACTAAGCTTCTATTTTCTACAACATGTCACCCCCAAACCGATGGACAAACTGAGGTCGTTAATAGAACATTAGGAGCCTTACTTAGGTCACTAATTTCTAAAAATCTTACGTCTTGGGAAGAGACTCTACCTTTTGTGGAATTTGCATACAATAGAGCATTACATAGTACCACTCAGTGTTCACCGTTTGAGGTTGTGTATGGATTTAATCCTTTAACTCCTCTAGATTTATCGCCTTTGCCACCTAATATGTTTGCTAATGATGCAGCTTCTTCAAGAGCCGACTACATAAAAAAAATTCACAAAGACATAAAAGAAAGAATTGAAAACAAAAATAAAAAAACTAGTCACGCGCAAGAACCAAGGAAGAAAGAAATTGATTTTTAAACAAGGTGACTGGGTTTGGGTCCATCTATGAAAGGAAAGGTTTCCAAGTCAGAGAAAGTCAAAACTTCAACCAAGAGGAGATGGTCCTTTTCAAGTACTAGAGCGGATCAATGACAATGCATACAAGCTAGATCTCAGAGGTGAGTACAATGTAAGTTCAACTTTTAATGTGGCTGATTTGAATCCATTTGATGTAGGGAATGAAGACCTTGATTTGAGGACAAATCCTTTTAAAGAAAGGGAGGATGATATGAATTCAACTGCTGACCCTTTGCATGTACCCGAAGGACCGATTACAAGAAGCAAGGTTAAGAAGATTCAAGAGGCCTATACATTGCATCTTCAAAAGCTAGCTAGTGTACAGGTTGAAACAAAGTCTTTTGAGCCCAAAAATCTTTATAGCATTAGCATATCAAATCAAGAAGATAATGGAGTGGCTGATATTGGAAAGTAATTAGAAGACTTGCCTTTGGTAGCTGAATTACCAATTAAGGATGGAAAGTAATTAGAAGACTTGCCTTTGGTAGTTGAATTACCAATTAAGGATGGAAAGTATTTAGAAGACTTTCCTTTGGTAGTTGAATTACCAATTAAGGAAATTTATTAATGCCTTATTTGCTTCAATTTTTATTTAATAGCATTTGTAGTTGGTGGCTGAACTTTATTATGTTAGGGTTACCTTTTAGACCTATTTAAAAGCATGTAATACTTATGTTTGGGAGATTTTTAGTTGAATACAGAAAAAAAACCTTTGTGTTTTCTTGATACCCTTTTGGTGTTATTCTTTTTCAAATCTTGCTTTAGGTTTGATGTTTAAACCGATTCATTGAATTAGTTTTGATCAAGCTAATTCTGGAGTGAATTGTCTTGGTATCTAAGAGTGACCATCATAGATTCCAAGTTCGATCTAAGAGTCATTCATCTTCTAACCAGCTCTTGGTTGGAATCAATCCGTTAAGTTAGCTTTCTCTGTGAGCGTTTTGCAAGGATTCTAGAAGGACCTCTAGCTTTGCAAATTCCAGCATTGTAGGCGCTTATCAAAACGGAGTGCATAATACAGAGAAATTATGCTTCAAATCGAATCCCTAATTCGGAAACCCTAAACCGAGACGTTCGGAGCACGTGCTCTAAAAACCGATTCACGGTCGTCGTTTTTGGAAACTTTTGTGGAGAATGTTTTGGCTTGATGATTTAGAATAGAATTGGGATGAAACGGAGTGCATAAAAGAGAGAAAGTGTGCTTCAAATCGAATCCCTAATTAGGAAACCCTAAACTGGGACGTTTGAAGTGCGTGCTCAAAAAACCGAGTCACGGTCAACATTTTTCGAAACTTTTGTGTGGAATGATTAGGCCTGATGATTTAGAATAGAATTTCAAAGAAACGGGGTGCATAAAACAGAGAAAGTGTGCTGCTTTAAATCGAATCCCTAACTCGGAAACCCTAAACTGAGACGTTTGGAGTACGTGCTCTAAAAACCGAGTCACGGTCAACGTTTTTGGAAACTTCTGTGGAGAATAATTAGGCCTGACGATTTAGAATAGAATTGGGATGAACGGAGTGCATAATACAGAGAAAAGGTGCTTCAAATCGAATCCATAATTCGGAAACCCTAAACTCGGACGTTTGAAGTGCGTGCTCTAAAAACCGAGTCACGGACGACGTTTTTTTGAAAGTTTTGTGGAGAATGATTAGGCTTGACGATTTAGAATAGAGTTTCAAAGAAATGTTGATCATAAAACAGAGAAAGTGTTGTTCAAATCGAATCCCTAATTCGGAAACCCTAAACTGGACGTTTGAAGTACGCGCTAAAAAAAACCGAGTCACGATCGACGTTTTTCGAAACTTTTTTGGAGAATGATTAGGCTTGACGATTTAGAATAGAGTTTCAAGGAAATGGAGTACATAAAACAGAGAAAGTGTTGTTAAGATCGAATCCCTAATTTGGAGACCCTAAACCGGACATTTGTAGTACGTGCTAAAGAAACCGAGTCACGGTCGACGTTCTTCGATGGCTTTGTGTGGAATGATTGGGCCTGATGATTTAGAATAGAATTTTAAAGAAACGCGGTGCATAAAACAGAGAGAGTGTGCAACAAACCGAATCACTTATTCGGGAACTCTAAATTGGGACGTTTGAAATACGTGCTCTAACAATTGAGTCACGGCCAACGTTTTTGGAAACGTTTGTGGAGAATGATTAGGCTTGATGATTTAGAATAGAATTGGGATGAAACGGAGTGCATAATAAAGAGAAATTATGCTTCAAATCGAATCCCTAATTCGGAAACCCTAAACCGAGACGTTCGGAGCACGTGCTCTAAAAACCGATTCACGGTCGTCGTTTTTGGAAACTTTTGTGGAGAATGATTTGGCTTGATGATTTAGAATAGAATTGGGATGAAACGGAGTGCATAAAACAGAGAAAGTGTGCTTTAAATCGAATCCCTAATTAGGAAACCCTAAACTGGTTCGTTTGAAGTGCGTGCTCAAAAAACCGAGTCACGGTCAACATTTTTCCAAACTTTTGTGTGGAATGATTAGGCCTGATGATTTAGAATAGAATTTAAAAGAAACGGGGTATATAAAACAGAGAAAGTGTGCTGCTTCAAATCGAATCCCTAACTCGGAAACCCTAAACTGAGACGTTTGGAGTACGTGCTCTAAAAACCGAGTCACGGTCGACGTTTTTGGAAACTTTTGTGGGGAATAACTAGGCTTGACGATTTAGAATAGAATTGGGATGAACGGAGTGCGTAACACAGAGAAAAGGTGCTTCAAATCGAATCCATAATTCAAAAACCTTAAACTCGGACGTTTGAAGTGCGTGCTCTAAAAACCGAGTCACGGACGACGTTTTTTTGAAAGTTTTGTGGAGAATGATTAGGCTTGACGATTTAGAATAGAGTTTCGAAGAAATGGAGTACATAAAACAGAGAAAGTGTTGTTCAAATCGAATCCCTAATTCGGAAACCCTAAACTGGACGTTTGAAGTACGTGCTAAAAAAAACCGAGTCACGGTCGACGTTTTTCGAAACTTTTTTGGAGAATGATTAGGCTTGACGATTTAGAATAGAGTTTCAAGGAAATGGAGTACATAAAACAGAGAAAGTGTGCTGCTTCAAATCGAATCCCTAATTCGGAAACCCTAAACTCGGACGTTTGAAGTACGTGCTCTAAAAACCGAGTCACGGTCGACGTTCTTCGATGGCTTTGTGTGGAATGATTAGGCCTGATGATTTAGAATAGAATTGGGATGAACGGAGTGCATAATATAGAGAAATTATGCTTCAAATCGAATCCCTAATTCGGAAACCCTAAACTCGGACGTTTGAAGTACGTGCTCTAAAAACCGAGTCACGGTCGACGTTTTTGGAAACTTTTGTGGAGAATGATTTGGCTTGATGATTTAGAATAGAATTGGGATGAAACGGAGTGCATAAAAGAGAGAAAGTGTGCTTCAAATCGAATCCCTAATTAGGAAACCCTAAACTGGGACGTTCGAAGTGCGTGCTCAAAAAACCGAGTCACGGTCCACATTTTCCGAAACTTTTGTGTGGAATGATTAGGCCTGATGATTTAGAATAGAATTTAAAAGAAACGGGGTGCATAAAACAGAGAAAGTGTGCTTCAAATCGAACCCCTAATTAGGAAACCCTAAACTGGGACGTATGAAGTGCGTGCTCAAAAAACCGAGTCACGGTCAACATTTTTCGAAACTTTTGTGTGGAATGATTAGGCCTGATGATTTAGAATAGAATTTCAAAGAAATGGGGTGCATAAAACAGAGAAAGTGTGCTTCAAATCGAATCCCTAACTCGGAAACCCTAAACTGAGACGTTTGGAGTACGTGCTCTAAAAACCAAGTCATGATAAGCGCCTACAATGCTGGAATTTGCAAAGCTAGAGGTCCTTCTAGAATCCTTGCAAAACGCTCACAGAGAAAGCTAACTTAACGGATTGATTCCAACCAAGAGCTGGTTAGAAGATGAATGACTCTTAGATCGAACTTGGAATCTATGATGGTCACTCTTAAATACCAAGACAATTCACTCCAGAATTAGCTTGATCAAAACTAATTCAATGAATCGGTTTAAACATCAAACCTAAAGCAAGATTTGAAAAAGAATAACACCAAAAGGGTATCAAGAAAACACAAAGGTTTTTTCTGTATTCAACTAAAAAATCTCTCAAACATGAGTATTACATGCCTTTAAATAGGTCTAAAAGGTAACCCTAACATAATATGGTTCAGCCACCAATCACTAATAAATGCTATTAAATACAAATTGAAGAATATAAGGCAATTCATACCAACTATTAATAAATGCTATTAAATATAAAAGGAAGCAAATAAAGCATTAATAATTTCCTTAATTGGTAATTCAACTACCAAAGGCAAGTCTTCTAATTATTTTCCAATATCAGCCACTCCATTATCTTCTTGATTTGATATGCGAATGTTATAAAGATTTTTGGGCACAAAAGTCCTTGTTTCAACCGGTACACTAGCTAGCTTTTGAAGATGCAATGTATAGGCCTCTTGAATCTTCTTAACCTTGCTTCTTGTAATCGGTCCTTCGGGTACATGCACGTGATCAGTTGTTGGATTCATATCAAGTCACGGTCGACGTTTTTGGAAACATTTGTGGAGAATAATTAGACCTGACGATTTATTATAGAATTGGGATGAACGGAGTGCATAATACAGAGAAAAGGTGCTTCAAATCGAATCCATAATTCGGAAACCCTAAACTCGGACGTTTGAAGTACGTGCTTTAAAAACCGAGTCACGGACGACGTTTTTTTGAAAGTTTTGTGGAGAATGATTAGGCTTGACAATTTAGAATAGAGTTTCAAAGAAATGGAGATCATAAAACAGAGAAAGTGTTGTTCAAATCGAATCCTTAATTCGGAAATCCTAAACTGGACGTTTGAAGTACGTGCTAAAAAAAACCGAGTCACGGTCGACGTTTTTCGAAACTCTTTTGGAGAATGATTAGGCTTGACGATTTAGAATAGAGTTTCAAGGAAATGGAGTACATAAAACAGAGAAAGTGTTGTTAAGATCGAATCCCTAATTCGGAAACCCTAAACCGGACATTTGTAGTACGTGCTAAAGAAACCGAGTCACGGTCGACGTTCTTCGATGGCTTTGTGTGGAATGATTAGGCCTGATGATTTAGAATAGAATTTTAAAGAAACGCGGTGCATAAAACAGAGAGAGTGTGCCTTAAACCTAATCACTTATTCGGGAACTCTAAATTGGGACGTTTGAAATACGTGCTCTAACAATTGAGTCACGGCCGACGTTTTTGGAAACTTTTGTGGAGAATGATTAGGCTTGATGATTTAGAATAGAATTGGGATGAAACGGAGTGCATAATACAGAGAAATTATGCTTCAAATCGAATCCCTAATTCGGAAACCCTAAACCGAGACGTTCGGAGCACGTGCTCTAAAAACCGATTCACGGTCGTCGTTTTCGGAAACTTTTGTGGAGAATGATTTGGCTTGATGATTTAGAATAGAATTGAGATGAAACAGAGTGCATAAAACAGAGAAAGTGTGCTTCAAATCGAATCCCTAATTAGGAAACCCTAAACTGGGACGTTTGAAGTGCGTGCTCAAAAAACCGAGTCACGGTCAACATTTTTCGAAACTTTTGTGTGGTGGGACGTTTGAAGTGCGTGCTCAAAAAACCGAGTCACGGTCAACATTTTTCGAAACTTTTGTGTGGAGGGACGTTTGAAGTGCGTGCTCAAAAAACCGAGTCACGGTCAACATTTTTCGAAACTTTTGTGTGGAATGATTAGGCCTGTGCGTGCTCAAAAAACCGAGTCACGGTCAACATTTTTCGAAACTTTTGTGTGGAATGATTAGGCCTAATGATTTAGAAAAAACCGAGTCACGGTCAACATTTTTCGAAACTTTTGTGTGGAATGATTAGGCCTAATGATTTAGAATAGAATTTCAAAGAAACGGGGTGCATAAAACAGAGAAAGTGGAATGATTAGGCCTAATGATTTAGAATAGAATTTCAAAGAAACGGGGTGCATAAAACAGAGAAAGTGTGCTTCAAATCGAATCCCTAACTCGGAAACCCTAAACTGAGACGTTTGGAGTACGTGGTCTAAAAACCGAGTCGCGGTCGACATTTTTGGAAACTTCTGTGGAGAATAATTAGGCCTGACGATTTAGAATAGAATTGGGATGAACGGAGTGCATAATACAGAGAAAAGGTGCTTCAAATCGAATCCATAATTCGGAAACCCTAAACTCGGACGTTTGAAGTGCGTGCTCTAAAAACCGAGTCACGGACGACGTTTTTTTGAAAGTTTTGTGGAGAATGATTAGGCTTGACGATTTAGAATAGAGTTTCGAAGAAATGGAGTACATAAAACAGAGGAAGTGTTGTTCAAATCGAATCCCTAATTCGGAAACCCTGAACTGGACGTTTGAAGTACGCGCTAAAAACAACCGAGTCACGGTCGACGTTTTTCGAAACTTTTTTGGAGAATGATTAGGCTTGACGATTTAGAGTAGAGTTTCAAGGAAATGGAGTACATAAAACAGAGAAAGTGTTGTTGAAATCGAATCCCTAATTCGGAAACCCTAAACCGGACATTTGTAGTACGTGCTAAAGAAACCGAGTCACGGTCGACGTTCTTCGATGGCTTTGTGTGGAATGATTGGGCCTAATGATTTAGAATAGAATTTTGAAGAAACGCGGTGCATAAAACAGAGAGAGTGTGCAACAAACCAAATCACTTATTCGGGAACTCTAAATTGGGACGTTTGAAATACGTGCTCTAACAATTGAGTCACGGCCGACGTTTTTGGAAACGTTTGTGGAGAATTATTAGGCTTGATGATTTAGAATAGAATTGGGATGAAACGGAGTGCATAATACAGAGAAATTATGCTTCAAATCGAATCCCTAATTCGGAAACCCTAAACCGAGACGTTCGGAGCACGTGCTCTAAAAACCGATTCACGGTCGTCGTTTTTGGAAACTTTTGTGGAGAATGATTTGGCTTGATGATTTAGAATAGAATTGGGATGAAACGGAGTGCATAAAACAGAGAAAGTGTGCTTCAAATCAAATCCCTAATTAGGAAACCCTAAACTGGGACGTTTGAAGTGCGTGCTCAAAAAACCGAGTCACGGTCCACATTTTCCGAAACTTTTGTGTGGAATGATTAGGCCTGATGATTTAGAATAGAATTTAAAAGAAACGGGGTGCATAAAACAGAGAAAGTGTGCTTCAAATCGAATCCCTAATTAGGAAACCCTAAACTGGGACATTTGAAGTGCGTGCTCAAAAAACCGAGTCACGGTCAACATTTTTCGAAACTTTTGTGTGGAATGATTAGGCCTGATGATTTAGAATAGAATTTCAAAGAAACGCGGTGCATAAAACAGAGAGAGTGTGCTTCAAACCGAATCACTTATTCGGGAACTCTAAATTGGGACGTTTGAAATACGTGCTCTAACAATTGAGTCACGGCCGACGTTTTTGGAAACTTTTGTGGAGAATGATTAGGCTTGATGATTTAGAATAGAATTGGGATGAAACGGAGTGCATAATACAGAGAAATTATGCTTCAAATCGAATCCCTAATTCGGAAACCCTAAACCGAGACGTTCGGAGCACGTGCTCTAAAAACCGATTCACGGTCGTCGTTTTTGGAAACTTTTGTGGAGAATGATTTGGCTTGATGATTTAGAATAGAATTGGGATGAAACGGAGTGCATAAAACAGAGAAAGTGAGCTTCAAATCGAATCCCTAATTAGGAAACCCTAAACTGGGACGTTTGAAGTGCGTGCTCAAAAAACCGAGTCACGGTCAACATTTTTCGAAACTTTTGTGTGGAATGATTAGGCCTAATGATTTAGAATAGAATTTCAAAGAAACGGGGTGCATAAAACAGAGAAAATGTGCTTCAAATCGAATCCCTAACTCGGAAACCCTAAACTGAGACGTTTGGAGTACGTGGTCTAAAAACCGAGTCGCGGTCGACGTTTTTGGAAACTTCTGTGGAGAATAATTAGGCCTGATGATTTAGAATAGAATTGGGATGAACGGAGTGCATAATACAGAGAAAAGGTGCTTCAAATCGAATCTATAATTCGGAAACCCTAAACTCGGACGTTTGAAGTACGTGCTCTAAAAACCGAGTCACGGACGACGTTTTTTTGAAAGTTTTGTGGAGAATGATTAGGCTTGACGATTTAGAATAGAGTTTCGAAGAAATGGAGATCATAAAACAGAGAAAGTGTTGTTCAAATCGAATCCCTAATTCGGAAATCTTAAACTGGACGTTTGAAGTACGTGCTAAAAAAATCCGAGTCACGGTCGACGTTTTTCGAAACTTTTTTGGAGAATGATTAGGCTTGACGATTTATAATAGAGTTTCAAGGAAATGGAGTACATAAAACAGAGAAAGTGTTGTTAAGATCGAATCCCTAATTCGGAAACCCTAAACCGGACATTTGTAGTACGTGCTAAAGAAGCCGAGTCACGGTCGACGTTTTTCGAAACTTTTTTGGAGAATGATTAGGCTTGATGATTTAGAATAGAATTGGGATGAAACGGAGTGCATAATACAGAGAAATGGTGCTTCAAATCGAATCCCTAATTCGGAAACCCTAAACCGAGACGTTCGGAGCACGTGCTCTAAAAACCGATTCACGGTCGTCGTTTTTGGAAACTTTTGTGGAGAATGATTAGGCTTGATGATTTAGAATAGAATTGGGATGAAACGGAGTGCATAAAACAGAGAAAGTGTTCTTCAAATCGAATCCCTAATTAGGAAACCCTAAACTGGGACGTTTGAAGTGCGTGCTCAAAAAACCGAGTCACGGTCAACATTTTTCGAAACTTTTGTGTGGAATGATTAGGTCTGATGATTTAGAATAGATTTTCAAAGAAACGGGGTGCATAAAACAGAGAAAGTGTGCTTCAAATCGAATCCCTAACTCGGAAACCCTAAACTGAGACGTTTGGAGTACGTGCTCGAAAAACCGAGTCACGGTCGACGTTTTTGGAAACTTTTGTGGAGAATAATTAGGCCTGACGATCTATTATAGAATTGGGATGAACGGAGTGCATAATACAGAGAAAAGGTGCTTCAAATCGAATCCATAATTCGGAAACCCTAAACTCGGACGTTTGAAGTGCGTGCTCTAAAAACCGAGTCACGGACGACGTTTTTTTGAAAGTTTTGTGGAGAATGATTAGGCTTGACGATTTAGAATAGAGTTTCGAAGAAATGGAGTACATAAAACAGAGGAAGTGTTGTTCAAATCGAATCCCTAATTCGGAAACCCTGAACTGGACGTTTGAAGTACGCGCTAAAAACAACCGAGTCACGGTCGACGTTTTTCGAAACTTTTTTGGAGAATGATTAGGCTTGACGATTTAGAGTAGAGTTTGAAGGAAATGGAGTACATAAAACAGAGAAAGTGTTGTTGAAATCGAATCCCTAATTCGGAAACCCTAAACCGGACATTTGTAGCACGTGCTAAAGAAACCGAGTCACGGTCGACGTTTTTCGATGGCTTTGTGTGGAATGATTAGGCCTGATGATTTAGAATAGAATTTTAAAGAAACGCGGTGCATAAAACAGAGAGAGTGTGCTTCAAACCGAATCACTTATTCGGGAACTCTAAATTGGGACGTTTGAAATGCGTGCTCTAACAATTGAGTCACGGCCGACGTTTTTGGAAACTTTTGTGGAGAATGATTAGGCTTGATGATTTAGAATAGAATTGGGATGAAACGGAGTGCATAATACAGAGAAATTATGCTTCAAATCGAATCCCTAATTCGGAAACCCTAAACCGAGACGTTCGGAGCACGTGCTCTAAAAACCGATTCACGGTCGTCGTTTTTGGAAACTTTTGTGGAGAATGATTTGGCTTGATGATTTAGAATAGAATTGGGATGAAACGGAGTGCATAAAACAGAGAAAGTGTGCTTCAAATCGAATCCCTAATTAGGAAACCCTAAACTGGGACGTTTGAAGTGCATGCTCAAAAAACCGAGTCACGGTCAACATTTTTCGAAACTTTTGTGTGGAATGATTAGGCCTAATGATTTAGAATAGAATTTCAAATAAACGGGGTGCATAAAACAGAGAGAGTGTGCTTCAAACCGAATCACTTATTCGGGAACTCTAAATTGGGACGTTTGAAATACGTGCTCTAACAATTGAGTCACGGCCGACGTTTTTGGAAACTTTTGTGGAGAATGATTAGGCTTGATGATTTAGAATAGAATTGGGATGAAACGGAGTGCATAATACAGAGAAATTATGCTTCAAATCGAATCCCTAATTCGGAAACCCTAAACCGAGACGTTCGGAGCACGTGCTCTAAAAACCGATTCACGGTCGTCGTTTTTGGAAAATTTTGTGGAGAATGATTTGGCTTGATGATTTAGAATAGAATTGGGATGAAACGGAGTGCATAAAACAGAGAAAGTGCGCTTCAAATCGAATCCCTAATTAGGAAACCCTAAACTGGGACGTTTGAAGTGCGTGCTCAAAAAACCGAGTCACGGTCAACATTTTTTGAAACTTTTGTGTGGAATGATTAGGTCTGATGATTTAGAATAGATTTTCAAAGAAACGGGGTGCATAAAACAGAGAAAGTGTGCTTCAAATCGAATCCCTAATTAGGAAACCCTAAACTGGGACGTTTGAAGTGCGTGCTCAAAAAACCGAGTCACGGTCAACATTTTTTGAAACTTTTGTGTGGAATGATTAGGTCTGATGATTTAGAATAGATTTTCAAAGAAACGGGGTGCATAAAACAGAGAAAGTGTGCTGCTTCAAATCGAATCCCTAACTCGGAAACCCTAAACTGAGACGTTTGGAGTACGTGCTCTAAAAACCGAGTCACGGTCGACGTTTTTGGAAACTTTTGTGGAGAATAATTAGGCCTGACGATCTATTATAGAATTGGGATGAACGGAGTGCATAATACAGAGAAAAGGTGCTTCAAATCGAATCCATAATTCGGAAACCCTAAACTCGGACGTTTGAAGTACGTGCTCTAAAAACCGAGTCACGGACGACGTTTTTTTGAAAGTTTTGTGGAGAATGATTAGGCTTGACGATTTAGAGTTGAGTTTCAAGGAAATGGAGTACATAAAACAGAGAAAGTGTGCTGCTTCAAATCGAATCCCTAACTCGGAAACCCTAAACTGAGACGTTTGGAGTACGTGCTCTAAAAACCGAGTCACGGACGACGTTTTTTTGAAAGTTTTGTGGAGAATGATTAGGCTTGACGATTTAGAGTTGAGTTTCAAGGAAATGGAGTACATAAAACAGAGAAAGTGTGCTTCAAATCGAATCCATAATTCGGAAACCCTAAACTCGGACGTTTGAAGTACGTGCTCTAAAAACCGAGTCACGGACGACGTTTTTTTGAAAGTTTTGTGGAGAATGATTAGGCTTGACGATTTAGAATAGAGTTTCAAAGAAATGGAGATCATAAAACAGAGAAAGTGTTGTTCAAATCGAATCCCTAATTCGGAAATCCTAAACTGGACGTTTGAAGTACGTGCTAAAAAAAACCGAGTCACGGTCGACGTTTTTCGAAACTTTTTTGGAGAATGATTAGGCTTGACGATTTAGAATAGAGTTTCAAGGAAATGGAGTACATAAAACAGAGAAAGTGTTGTTAAGATCGAATCCCTAATTCGGAAACCCTAAACCGGACATTTGTAGTACGTGCTAAAGAAGCCGAGTCACGGTCGACGTTCTTCGATGGCTTTGTGTGGAATGATTGGGCCTGATGATTTAGAATAGAATTTTAAAGAAACGCGGTGCATGAAACAGAGAGAGTGTGCTTCAAACCGAATCACTTATTCGGGAACTCTAAATTGGGACGTTTGAAATACGTGCTCTAACAATTGAGTCACGGCCTTTGTTTTTGGAAACTTTTGTGGAGAATGATTAGGCTTGATGATTTAGAATAGAATTGGGATGAAACGGAGTGCATAATACAGAGAAATTATGCTTCAAATCGAATCCCTAATTCGGAAACCCTAAACCGAGACGTTCGGAGCACGTGCTCTAAAAACCGATTCACGGTCGTCGTTTTTGGAAACTTTTGTGGAGAATGATTTGGCTTGATGATTTAGAATAGAATTGGGATGAAACGGAGTGCATAAAACAGAGAAAGTGTGCTTCAAATCGAATCCCTAATTAGGAAACCCTAAACTGGGACGTTTGAAGTGCGTGCTCAAAAAACCGAGTCACGGTCAACATTTTTCGAAACTTTTGTTTGGAATGATTAGGCCTCATGATTTAGAATAGAATTTCAAAGAAACGGGGTGCATAAAACAGAGAAAGTGTGCTGCTTCAAATCGAATCCCTAACTCGGAAACCCTAAACTGAGACGTTTGGAGTACGTGCTCTAAAAACCGAGTCACGGTCGACGTTTTTGGAAACTTTTGTGGGGAATAACTAGGCTTGACGATTTAGAACAGAATTGGGATGAACGGAGTGCATAACACAGAGAAACGGTGCTTCAAATCGAATCCATAATTCGGAAACCCTAAACTCGGACGTTTGAAGTGCGTGCTCTAAAAACCGAGTCACGGACGACGTTTTTTTGAAAGTTTTGTGGAGAATGATTAGGCTTGACGATTTAGAATAGAGTTTCGAAGAAATGGAGTACATAAAACAGAGGAAGTGTTGTTCAAATCGAATCCCTAATTCGGAAACCCTGAACTGGACGTTTGAAGTACGCGCTAAAAACAACCGAGTCACGGTCGACGTTTTTCGAAACTTTTTTGGAGAATGATTAGGCTTGACGATTTAGAGTTGAGTTTCAAGGAAATGGAGTACATAAAACAGAGAAAGTGTTGTTGAAATCGAATCCCTAATTCGGAAACCCTAAACCGGACATTTGTAGTACGTGCTAAAGAAACCGAGTCACGGTCGACGTTTTTCGATGGCTTTGTGTGGAATGATTAGGCCTGATGATTTAGAATAGAATTTTAAAGAAACGCGGTGCATAAAACAGAGAGAGTGTGCTTCAAACCGAATCACTTATTCGGGAACTCTAAATTGGGACGTTTGAAATGCGTGCTCTAACAATTGAGTCACGGCCGACGTTTTTGGAAACTTTTGTGGAGAATGATTAGGCTTGATGATTTAGAATAGAATTGGGATGAAACGGAGTGCATAATACAGAGAAATTATGCTTCAAATCGAATCCCTAATTCGGAAACCCTAAACCGAGACGTTCGGAGCACGTGCTCTAAAAACCGATTCACGCTCGTCGTTTTTGGAAACTTTTGTGGAGAATGATTTGGCTTGATGATTTGGAATAGAATTGGGATGAAACGGAGTGCATAAAAGAGAGAGAGTGTGCTGCTTCAAATCGAATCCCTAACTAGGAAACCCTAAACTGGGACGTTTGAAGTGCGTGCTCAAAAAACCGAGTCACGGTCAACATTTTTCGAAACTTTTGTGTGGATTGATCAGGCCTAATGATTTAGAATAGAATTTCAAAGAAACGGGGTGCATAAAACAGAGAAAATGTGCTTCAAATCGAATCCCTAACTCGGAAACCCTAAACTGAGACGTTTGGAGTACGTGGTCTAAAAACCGAGTCGCGGTCGACGTTTTTGGAAACTTCTGTGGAGAATAATTAGGCCTGACGATTTAGAATAGAATTGGGATGAACGGAGTGCATAATACAGAGAAATTATGCTTCAAATCGAATCCCTAACTCGGAAACCCTAAACTGAGACGTTTGGAGTACGTGCTCTAAAAACCGAGTCACGGTCGACGTTTTTTCAAACTTTTGTGGAGAATGATTTGGCTTGATGATTTAGAATAGAATTTCAAAGAAACGGGGTGCATAAAACAGAGAAAATGTGCTTCAAATCGAATCCCTAACTCGGAAACCCTAAACTGAGACGTTTGGAGTACGTGGTCTAAAAACCGAGTCGCGGTCGACGTTTTTGGAAACTTCTGTGGAGAATAATTAGGCCTGACGATTTAGAATAGAATTGGGATGAACGGAGTGCATAATACAGACGTTCCAGTTTAGGGTTTCCGAATTAGGGATTCAACTTGAAGCACACTTTCTCTGTTTTATGTACTCCATTTCTTTGAAACTCTATTTTAAATCGTCAAGCCTAATCATTCTCCACAAAAGTTTGAAAAAACGTCGACCGTGACTCGGTTTCTTTAGCACGTACTACAAATGTCCGGTTTAGGGTTTCCGAATTAGGGATTCAATTTGAAGCACACTTTCTCTGTTTTATGTACTCTATTTATTTGAAACTCTATTCTAAATCGTCGAACCTAATCATTCTCAGCAAAAGTTTCAAAAAACGTCGACCGTGACTCGGTTTCTTTAGCACGTACTACAAATGTCCGGTTTAGGGTTTCCGAATTAGGGATTCAATTTGAAGCACACTTTCTCTGTTTTATGTACTCTATTTATTTGAAACTCTATTCTAAATCGTCGAACCTAATCATTCTCAGCAAAAGTTTCAAAAAACGTCGACCGTGACTCGGTTTCTTTAGCACGTACTACAAATGTCCGGTTTAGGGTTTCCGAATTAGGGATTCAATTTGAAGCACACTTTCTCTGTTTTATGTACTCTATTTATTTGAAACTCTATTCTAAATCGTCGAACCTAATCATTCTCCACAAAAGTTTCAAAAAACGTCGACCGTGACTCGGTTTTTTGAGCACGAACTTCAAATTTCCAGTTTAGGGTTTTCGAATTAGGGATTCGATTTGAACCACACTTTCTCTGTTTTATGTACTCCATTTCTTTGGAACTCTATTCTAAATCGTCAAGCCTAATAATTCCCAACAAAAGTTTCAAAAAACGTCGACCGTGACTAAGTTTTTAGAGCACGTACTTCAAACGTCTCAGTTTAGGGTTTTCAAATTAGGGATTCGATTTGAAGCACACTTTCTATTTATTATGCACTCTGTTTCCTTGAAATTATATTCTAAATCATCTGGCCTAATCATTCCACACAAAAATTTCGAAAAACGTCGACCGTGATTCGGTCTTTTGAGCACGTACTTCAAACGTTCCAGTTTAGGGTTTCCGAATTAGGGATTCAACTTGACGCACACTTTCTCTGTTTTATGTACTCCATTTCTTTGAAACTCTATTTTAAATCGTCAAGCCTAATCATTCTCCACAAAAGTTTGAAAAAACGTCGACCGTGACTCGGCTTTTTGAGCACGTACTTCAAATTTCAAGTTTAGGGTTTCCGAATTAGGGATTCGATTTGAACCACACTTTCTCTGTTTTATGTACCCCATTTCTTTGAAACTCTATTCTAAATCGTCGAACCTAATCATTCTCAGCAAAAGTTTCAAAAAACGTCGACTGTAACTCAGTTTTTATAGCACGTACTTCAAACTTCTCAGTTTAGGGTTTCCGAATCATGGATTCGATTTGAAGCACACTTTCTCTGTTTTATGTACTGCATTTCTCTGAAACTCTATTCTAAATCGTCAAGCCTAATCATTCTCCACAAAAGTTTCAAAAAAAGCCGTGACTCGGTTTTTAGAGCACTTACTTCATACGTCCCAGTTTAGGGTTTCCGAATTAGGGATTCGATTTGAAGCACACTTTCCCTGTATTATGCACTCTGTTTCTTGGAAATTATATTCTAAATCATCAGGCCTCATCATTCTCCACAAAAGTTTCCAAATACGTCGACCGTGTCTCGGTTTTTTGAGCACGTACTTCAAACGTCCCAGTTTAGGGTTTCGGAATTAGGGATTCAATTTGAAGCACAATTTCTCTGTTTTATGTACTCCATTTCTTTGAAATTCTATTCGAAATCATCAAGCCTAATCATTCCCCAGAAAAGTTTCGAAAAACGTCGATCGTGACTCGGTTTTTCTGCACGTACTTCAAACGTCCCAGTTTAGGGTTCCCGAATTAGGGATTCAATTCGAAGCACACTTTCGATGTATTATGCACCCCGATTCTTTGAAATTCTATTCTAAATCATCAGGCCTAATCATTCCACACAAAAGTTTCGGAAAACGTCGACCGGTACTCGATTCTTTGAGCACGTACTTCAAATGTCCAGTTTAAGGTTTCCGAATTAGGGATTCGATTTGAACCACACTTTCTCTGTTTTATGTACTCCATTTCTATGAAACTCTATTCTAAATCGTCAAGCCTAATCATTCTCCACAAAAGTTTCAAAAAACGTCGACCGTGACTCGGTTTTTTGAGCACGAACTTCAAATTTCCAGTTTAGGGTTTTCGAATTAGGGATTCGATTTGAACCACACTTTCTCTGTTTTATGTACTCCATTTCTTTGGAACTCTATTCTAAATCGTCAAGCCTAATAATTCCCAACAAAAGTTTCAAAAAACGTCGACCGTGACTAAGTTTTTAGAGCACGTACTTCAAACGTCTCAGTTTAGGGTTTTCAAATTAGGGATTCGATTTGAAGCACACTTTCTATTTATTATGCACTCTGTTTCCTTGAAATTATATTCTAAATCATCTGGCCTAATCATTCCACACAAAAATTTCGAAAAACGTCGACCGTGATTCAGTCTTTTGAGCACGTACTTCAAACGTTCCAGTTTAGGGTTTCCGAATTAGGGATTCAACTTGAAGCACACTTTCTCTGTTTTATGTACTCCATTTCTTTGAAACTCTATTTTAAATCGTCAAGCCTAATCATTCTCCACAAAAGTTTCCAAATACGTCGACCGTGTCTCGGTTTTTTGAGCACGCACTTGAAATGTCCAGTTTAGGGTTTCCGAACTAGGGATTCGATTTGAAGCACACTTTCTCTGTATTATGCACTCTGTTTCTTGGAAATTATATTCTAAATCATCAGGCCTCATCATTCTCCACAAAAGTTTCCAAATACGTCGACCGTGTCTCGGTTTTTTGAGCACGCACTTGAAATGTCCAGTTTAGGGTTTCCGAACTAGGGATTCGATTTGAAGCACACTTTCTCTGTATTATGCACTCTGTTTCTTGGAAATTATATTCTAAATCATCAGGCCTCATCATTCTCCACAAAAGTTTCCAAATACGTCGACCGTGTCTCGGTTTTTTGAGCACGCACTTGAAATGTCCAGTTTAGGGTTTCCGAACTAGGGATTCGATTTGAAGCACACTTTCTCTGTATTATGCACTCTGTTTCTTGGAAATTATATTCTAAATCATCAGGCCTCATCATTCTCCACAAAAGTTTCCAAATACGTCGACCGTGTCTCGGTTTTTTGAGCACGCACTTGAAATGTCCAGTTTAGGGTTTCCGAACTAGGGATTCGATTTGAAGCACACTTTCTCTGTATTATGCACTCTGTTTCTTGGAAATTATATTCTAAATCATCAGGCCTCATCATTCTCCACAAAAGTTTCCAAATACGTCGACCGTGTCTCGGTTTTTTGAGCACGCACTTGAAATGTCCAGTTTAGGGTTTCCGAACTAGGGATTCGATTTGAAGCACACTTTCTCTGTATTATGCACTCTGTTTCTTGGAAATTATATTCTAAATCATCAGGCCTCATCATTCTCCACAAAAGTTTCCAAATACGTCGACCGTGTCTCGGTTTTTTGAGCACGCACTTGAAATGTCCAGTTTAGGGTTTCCGAACTAGGGATTCGATTTGAAGCACACTTTCTCTGTATTATGCACTCTGTTTCTTGGAAATTATATTCTAAATCATCAGGCCTCATCATTCTCCACAAAAGTTTCCAAATACGTCGACCGTGTCTCGGTTTTTTGAGCACGCACTTGAAATGTCCAGTTTAGGGTTTCCGAACTAGGGATTCGATTTGAAGCACACTTTCTCTGTATTATGCACTCTGTTTCTTGGAAATTATATTCTAAATCATCAGGCCTCATCATTCTCCACAAAAGTTTCCAAAAACGTCGACCGTGACTCGGTTTTTTGAGCACGAACTTCAAATTTCCAGTTTAGGGTTTTCGAATTAGGGATTCGATTTGAACCACACTTTCTCTGTTTTATGTACTCCATTTCTTTGGAACTCTATTCTAAATGGTCAAGCCTAATAATTCCCAACAAAAGTTTCAAAAAACGTCGACCGTGACTAAGTTTTTAGAGCACGTACTTCAAACGTCTCAGTTTAGGGTTTTCAAATTAGGGATTCGATTTGAAGCACACTTTCGAGCACGTACTTCAAACGTCTCAGTTTAGGGTTTTCAAATTAGGGATTCGATTTGAAGCACACTTTCTATTTATTATGCACTCTGTTTCCTTGAAATTATATTCTAAATCATCTGGCCTAATCATTCCACACAAAAATTTCGAAAAACGTCGACCGTGATTCATTATATTCTAAATCATCTGGCCTAATCATTCCACACAAAAATTTCGAAAAACGTCGACCGTGATTCGGTCTTTTGAGCATCATCTGGCCTAATCATTCCACACAAAAATTTCGAAAAACGTCGACCGTGATTCGGTCTTTTGAGCATGTACTTCAAACGTTCCAGTTTAGGGTTTCCGAATTAGGGATTCAACTTGAAGCACACTTTCTCTGTTTTATGTACTCCATTTCTTTGAAACTCTATTTTAAATCGTCAAGCCTAATCATTCTCCACAAAAGTTTGAAAAAACGTCGACCGTGACTCGGTTTTTTGAGCACGTACTTCAAATTTCAAGTTTAGGGTTTCCGAATTAGGGATTCGATTTGAACCACACTTTCTCTGTTTTATGTACCCCATTTCTTTGAAACTCTATTCTAAATCGTCGAACCTAATCATTCTCAGCAAAAGTTTCAAAAAACGTCGACTGTAACTCAGTTTTTATAGCACGTACTTCAAACTTCTCAATTTAGGGTTTCCGAATCATGGATTCGATTTGAAGCACACTTTCTCTGTTTTATGTACTGCATTTCTCTGAAACTCTATTCTAAATCGTCAAGCCTATTCATTCTCCACAAAAGTTTCAAAAAAAGCCGTGACTCGGTTTTTAGAGCACTTACTTCATACGTCCCAGTTTAGGGTTTCCGAATTAGGGATTTGATTTGAAGCACACTTTCCCTGTATTATGCACTCTGTTTCTTGGAAATTATATTCTAAATCATCAGGCCTCATCATTCTCCACAAAAGTTTCCAAATACGTCGACCGTGTCTCGGTTTTTTGAGCACGTACTTCAAACGTCCCAGTTTAGGGTTTCCGAATTAGGGATTCAATTTGAAGCACAATTTCTCTGTTTTATGTACTCCATTTCTTTGAAATTCTATTCAAAATCATCAAGCCTAATCATTCCACAGAAAAGTTTCGAAAAACGTCGATCGTGACTCGGTTTTTCTGCACGTACTTCAAACGTCCCAGTTTAGGGTTCCCGAATTAGGGATTCAATTCGAAGCACACTTTCGATGTTTTATGCACCCCGATTCTTTGAAATTCTATTCTAAATCATCAGGCCTAATCATTCCACACAAAAGTTTCGGAAAACGTCGACCGGTACTCGATTCTTTGAGCACGTACTTCAAATGTCCAGTTTAAGGTTTCCGAATTAGGGATTCGATTTGAACCACACTTTCTCTGTTTTATGTACTCCATTTCTATGAAACTCTATTCTAAATCGTCAAGCCTAATCATTCTCCACAAAAGTTTCAAAGAACATCGACCGTGACTCGATTTTTAGAGCACGTAGTTCAAACGTCTCAGTTTAGGGTTTCCGAATTAGGGATTCGATTTGAAGCTTACTTTCTCTTTATTATGCACTCTGTTTTTCAAAACATACATTCTATATCATCAGGCCTAATCATTCCACACAAAAGTTTCGAAAAACGTTGATCGTGACTCGGTTTTTCTACACGTACTTCAAACGTTCCAGTTTAGGGTTCCTGAATTAGGGAATCAATTCGAAGCACACTTTCTCTGTTTTATGCACCCTGTTTCTCTGAAATTCATTTCTAAATCATCAGCCCTAATCATTCCATACAAAAGTTTCGAAAAACATCGACCGTGACATGGTTTTTTTAGCACGTACTTCAAATGTCCAGTTTAGGGTTTCCGAATTAGGGATTCGATTTTAGCAACACTTTCTCCGTTTTATGTACTCCATTTCTATGAAACTCTATTCTAAATCGTCAAGCCTAATCATTCTCCGCAAAAATTTCCAAAAAAACGTCGACCGTGACTCAGTGTTTTTAGAGCACGTACTCCAAATGTCCAGTTTAGGGTTTCCGAATTAGGGATTCGATTTTAGCAACACTTTCTCCGTTTTATGTACTCCATTTCTATGAAACTCTATTCTAAATCGTCAAGCCTAATCATTCTCCGCAAAAATTTCCAAAAAAACGTCGACCGTGACTCAGTTTCTAGAGCACGTACTTCGAACGTCCCAGTTTAGGGTTCCCGACTTGTGGGGATTCATTTTGAACCACACTTTCTCTGTTTTATGCGCCCCGTTTCTTTGAAATTCTATTCTAAATCGTCAGGCCTAATCGTTCCACACAAAAAGTTTTGACAAACGTCGAACGTGACTCGGTTTTTTGAGCACGCACTTGAAATGTCCAGTTTAGGGTTTCCGAACTAGGGATTCGATTTGAACCACACTTTCTCTGTTTTATGTACTCCATTTCTTTGAAACTCTATTCTAAATAGTCAAGCCCAATCATTCTCCACAGAAGTTTCAAAAGACGTCGACCGTGACTCAGTTTTTAGAGCACCTACTTCAAACGTCTCTGTTTAGGGCTTCCGAATCAGGGATTCGATTTGAAGCACACTTTCTCTGTATTATGCACTCTGTTTCCTCGAAATTAAATCCTAAATCGTCTGGCCTATGAAGCACACTTTCTCTGTATTATGCACTCTGTTTCCTCGAAATTAAATCCTAAATCGTCTGGCCTAATCATTTCACACACAAGTTTCGAAAAACTCTGTTTCCTCGAAATTAAATCCTAAATCGTCTGGCCTAATCATTTCACACACAAGTTTCGAAAAACATCGACCGTGACTCGGGTTTTTGAGCACGTACTTCAAGCGTCCCAGTTTAGGGTTTCCGAATTAAGGATTCGATTCGATTTGAAGCACACTTCCTCGTCTTTATGCACTCCGTTTCATCCCAATTCTATTCTAAATCATCAGGCCAAAGTATTCTCCATAAAAGTTTCCAAAAACGTCGACCGTGACTCAGTGTTTTTAGAGCACGTACTCCAAATGTCCAGTTTAGGGTTTCCGAATTAGGGATTCGATTTTAGCAACACTTTCTCCGTTTTATGTACTCCATTTCTATGAAACTCTATTCTAAATCGTCAAGCCTAATCATTCTCCGCAAAAATTTCCAAAAAAACGTCGACCGTGACTCAGTGTTTTTAGAGCACGTACTCCAAATGTCCAGTTTAGGGTTTCCGAATTAGGGATTCGATTTGAGCAACACTTTCTCCGTTTTATGTACTCCATTTCTATGAAACTCTATTCTAAATCGTCAAGCCTAATCATTCTCCGCAAAAATTTCAAAAAAAACGTCGACCGTGACTCAGTTTCTAGAGCACGTACTTCGAACGTCCCAGTTTATGGTTCCCGACTTGTGGGGATTCATTTTGAAGCACACTTTCTCTGTTTTATGCGCCCCGTTTCTTTGAAATTCTATTCTAAATCGTCAGGCCTAATCGTTCCACACAAAAAGTTTTGACAAACGTCGACCGTGACTCGGTTTTTTGAGCACGCACTTGAAATGTCCAGTTTAGGGTTTCCGAACTAGGGATTCGATTTGAACCACACTTTCTCTGTTTTATGTACTCCATTTCTTTGAAACTCTATTCTAAATAGTCAAGCCCAATCATTCTCCACAGAAGTTTCAAAAGACGTCGACCGTGACTCGGTTTTTAGAGCACCTACTTCAAACGTCTCTGTTTAGGGCTTCCGAATCAGGGATTCGATTTGAAGCACACTTTCTCTGTATTATGCACTCTGTTTCCTCGAAATTAAATCCTAAATCGTCTGGCCTAATCATTTCACACACAAGTTTCGAAAAACGTCGACCGTGACTCGGTTTTTTGAGCACGTACTTCAAACGTCCCAGTTTAGGGTTTCCGAATTAAGGATTCGATTCGATTTGAAGCACGCTTCCTCTGCTTTATGCACTCCGTTTCATCCCAATTCTATTCTAAATCATCAGTCCAATGTATTCTCCATAAAAGTTTCCAAAAACGTCGACCGTGACTCAGTGTTTTTAGAGCACGTACTCCAAATGTCCAGTTTAGGGTTTCCGAATTAGGGATTCGATTTTAGCAACACTTTCTCCGTTTTATGTACTCCATTTCTATGAAACTCTATTCTAAATCGTCAAGCCTAATCATTCTCCGCAAAAATTTCAAAAAAAACGTCGACCGTGACTCAGTGTTTTTAGAGCACGTACTCCAAATGTCCAGTTTAGGGTTTCCGAATTAGGGATTCGATTTTAGCAACACTTTCTCCGTTTTATGTACTCCATTTCTATGAAACTCTATTCTAAATCGTCAAGCCTAATCATTCTCCGCAAAAATTTCAAAAAAAACGTCGACCGTGACTCAGTTTCTAAAGCACGTACTTCGAACGTCCCAGTTTATGGTTCCCGACTTGTGGGGATTCATTTTGAAGCACACTTTCTCTGTTTTATGCGCCCCGTTTCTTTGAAATTCTATTCTAAATCGTCAGGCCTAATCGTTCCACACAAAAAGTTTTGACAAACGTCGACCGTGACTCGGTTTTTTGAGCACGCACTTGAAATGTCCAGTTTAGGGTTTCCGAACTAGGGATTCGATTTGAACCACACTTTCTCTGTTTTATGTACTCCATTTCTTTGAAACTCTATTCTAAATAGTCAAGCCCAATCATTCTCCACAGAAGTTTCAAAAGACGTCGACCGTGACTCGGTTTTTAGAGCACCTACTTCAAACGTTTCTGTTTAGGGCTTCCGAATCAGGGATTCGATTTGAAGCACACTTTCTCTGTATTATGCACTCTGTTTCCTCGAAATTAAATCCTAAATCGTCTGGCCTAATCATTTCACACACAAGTTTCGAAAAACGTCGACCGTGACTCGGTTTTTTGAGCACGTACTTCAAACGTCCCAGTTTAGGGTTTCCGAATTAAGGATTCGATTCGATTTGAAGCACGCTTCCTCTGCTTTATGCACTCCGTTTCATCCCAATTCTATTCTAAATCATCAGTCCAAAGTATTCTCCATAAAAGTTTCCAAAAACGTCGACCGTGACTCAGTGTTTTAGAGCACGTACTCCAAATGTCCAGTTTAGGGTTTCCGAATTAGGGATTCGATTTTAGCAACACTTTCTCCGTTTTATGTACTCCATTTCTATGAAACTCTATTCTAAATCGTCAGGCCTAATCGTTCCACACAAAAAGTTTTGACAAACGTCGACCGTGACTCGGTTTTTAGAGCACCTACTTCAAACGTCTCTGTTTAGGGCTTCCGAATCAGGGATTCGATTTGAAGCACGCTTCCTCTGCTTTATGCACTCCGTTTCATCCCAATTCTATTCTAAATCGTCAGGCCTAATCGTTCCACACAAAAAGTTTTGACAAACGTCGACCGTGACTCAGTGTTTTAGAGCACGTACTCCAAATGTCCAGTTTAGGGTTTCCGAATTAGGGATTCGATTTTAGCAACACTTTCTCCGTTTTATGTACTCCATTTCTATGAAACTCTATTCTAAATCGACAAGCCTAATCATTCTCCGCAAAAATTTCCAAAAAAACGTCGACCGTGGCTCAGTTTCTAGAGCACGTACTTCAAACGTCTCAGTTTAGGGTTCCAGACTTGTGGGGATTCATTTTGAAGCACACTTTCTCTGTTTTATGCGCCCCGTTTCTTTGAAATTCTATTCTAAATCGTCAGGCCTAATCGTTCCACACAAAAAGTTTTGACAAACGTCGACCGTGACTCGGTTTTTTGAGCACGCACTTGAAATGTCCAGTTTAGGGTTTCCGAACTAGGGATTCGATTTGAACCACACTTTCTCTGTTTTATGTACTCCATTTCTTTGAAACTCTATTCTAAATAGTCAAGCCCAATCATTCTCCACAGAAGTTTCAAAAGACGTCGACCGTGACTCGGTTTTTAGAGCACCTACTTCAAACGTCTCTGTTTAGGGCTTCCGAATCAGGGATTCGATTTGAAGCACACTTTCTCTCTATTATGCACTCTGTTTCCCCAAAATTAAATCCTAGATCGTCTGGCCTAATCATTTCACACACAAGTTTCGAAAAACGTCGACCGTGACTCGGTTTTTTGAGCACGTACTTCAAACGTCCCAGTTTAGGGTTTCCGAATTAAGGATTCGATTCGATTTGAAGCACGCTTCCTCTGCTTTATGCACTCCGTTTCATCCCAATTCTATTCTAAATCATCAGTCCAAAGTATTCTCCATAAAAGTTTCCAAAAACGTCGACCGGGACTCAGTGTTTTTAGAGCACGTACTCCAAATGTCCAGTTTAGGGTTTCCGAATTAGGGATTCGATTTTAGCAACACTTTCTCCGTTTTATGTACTCCATTTCTATGAAACTCTATTCTAAATCGTCAAGCCTAATCATTCTCCGCAAAAATTTCCAAAAAAACGTCGACCGTGACTCAGTTTCTAGAGCACGTACTTCGAACGTCCCAGTTTAGGGTTCCCGACTTGTGGGGATTCATTTTGAAGCACACTTTCTCTGTTTTATGCGCCCCGTTTCTTTGAAATTCTATTCTAAATCGTCAGGCCTAATCGTTCCACACAAAAAGTTTTGACAAACGTCGACCGTGACTCGGTTTTTTTAGCACGCACTTGAAATGTCCAGTTTAGGCTTTCCGAACTAGGGATTCGATTTGAACCACACTTTCTCTGTTTTATGTACTCCATTTCTTTGAAACTCTATTCTAAATAGTCAAGCCCAATCATTCTCCACAGAAGTTTCAAAAGACGTCGACCGTGACTCGGTTTTTAGAGCACCTACTTCAAACGTCTCTGTTTAGGGCTTCCGAATCAGGGATTCGATTTGAAGCACACTTTCTCTGTATTATGCACTCTGTTTCCCCGAAATTAAATCCTAGATCGTCTGGCCTAATCATTTCACACACAAGTTTCGAAAAACGTCGACCGTGACTCGGTTTTTTGAGCACGTACTTCAAACGCCCCAGTTTAGGGTTTCCGAATTAAGGATTCGATTCGATTTGAAGCACACTCTCTCTGCTTTATGCACTCCGTTTCATCCCAATTCTATTCTAAATCATCAGGCCAAAGTATTCTCCATAAAAGTTTCCAAAAACGTCGACCGTGACTCAGTGTTTTTAGAGCACGTACTCCAAATGTCCAGTTTAGGGTTTCCGAATTAGGGATTCGATTTTAGCAACACTTTCTCCGTTTTATGTACTCCATTTCTATGAAACTCTATTCTAAATCGTCAAGCCTAATCATTCTCCGCAAAAATTTCCAAAAAAACGTCGACCGTGACTCAGTTTCTAGAGCACGTACTTCAAACGTCCCAGTTTAGGGTTCCCGACTTGTGGGGATTCATTTTGAAGCACACTTTCTCTGTTTTATGCGCCCCGTTTCTTTGAAATTCTATTCTAAATCGTCAGGCCTAATCGTTCCACACAAAAAGTTTTGACAAACGTCGACCGTGACTCGGTTTTTTGAGCACGCACTTGAAATGTACAGTTTAGGGTTTCCGAACTAGGGATTCGATTTGAACCACACTTTCTCTGTTTTATGTACTCCATTTCTTTGAAACTCTATTCTAAATAGTCAAGCCCAATCATTCTCCACAGAAGTTTCAAAAGACGTCGACCGTGACTCGGTTTTTAGAGCACCTACTTCAAACGTCTCTGTTTAGGGCTTCCGAATCAGGGATTCGATTTGAAGCACACTTTCTCTGTATTATGCACTCTGTTTCCTCGAAATTAAATCCTAGATCGTCTGGCCTAATCATTTCACACACAAGTTTCGAAAAACGTCGACCGTGACTCGGTTTTTTGAGCACGTACTTCAAACGTCCCAGTTTAGGGTTTCCGAATTAAGGATTCGATTCGATTTGAAGCACACTTTCTCTGCTTTATGCACTCCGTTTCATCCCAATTCTATTCTAAATCATCAGGCCAAAGTATTCTCCATAAAAGTTTCCAAAAACGTCGACCGTGACTCAGTGTTTTTAGAGCACGTACTCCAAATGTCCAGTTTAGGGTTTCCAAATTAGGGATTCGATTTCAGCAACACTTTCTCCGTTTTATGTACTCCATTTCTATGAAACTCTATTCTAAATCGTCAAGCCTAATCATTCTCCGCAAAAATTTCCAAAAAAACGTCGACCGTGGCTCAGTTTCTAGAGCACGTACTTCAAACGTCCCAGTTTAGGGTTCCCGACTTGTGGGGATTCATTTTGAAGCACACTTTCTCTGTTTTATGCGCCCCGTTTCTTTGAAATTCTATTCTAAATCGTCAGGCCTAATCCTTCCACACAAAAAGTTTTGACAAACGTCGACCGTGACTCGGTCTTTTGAGCACGCACTTGAAATGTCCAGTTTAGGGTTTCCGAACTAGGGATTCGATTTGAACCACACTTTCTCTGTTTTATGTACTCCATTTCTTTGAAACTCTATTCTAAATAGTCAAGCCCAATCATTCTCCACAGAAGTTTCAAAAGACGTCGACCGTGACTCGGTTTTTAGAGCACCTACTTCAAACGTCTCTGTTTAGGGCTTCCGAATCAGGGATTCGATTTGAAGCACACTTTCTCTGTATTATGCACTCTGTTTCCTCGAAATTAAATCTTAGATCGTCTGGCCTAATCATTTCACACACAAGTTTCGAAAAACGTCGACCGTGACTCGGTTTTTTGAGCACGTGCTTCAAACGTCCCAGTTTAGGGTTTCCGAATTAAGGATTCGATTCGATTTGAAGCACGCTTTCTCTGCTTTATGCACTCCGTTTCATCCCAATTCTATTCTAAATCATCAGGCCAAAGTATTCTCCATAAAAGTTTCCAAAAACGTCGACCGTGACTCAGTGTTTTTAGAGCACGTACTCCAAATGTCCAGTTTAGGGTTTCCGAATTAGGGATTCGATTTTAGCAACACTTTCTCCGTTTTATGTACTCCATTTCTATGAAACTCTATTCTAAATCGTCAAGCCTAATCATTCTCCGCAAAAATTTCCAAAAAAACGTCGACCGTGGCTCAGTTTCTAGAGCACGTACTTCAAACGTCCCAGTTTAGGGTTCCCGACTTGTGGGGATTCATTTTGAAGCACACTTTCTCTGTTTTATGCGCCCCGTTTCTTTGAAATTCTATTCTAAATCGTCAGGCCTAATCGTTCCACACAAAAAGTTTTGACAAACGTCGACCGTGACTCGGTCTTTTGAGCACGCACTTGAAATGTCCAGTTTAGGGTTTCCGAACTAGGGATTCGATTTGAACCACACTTTCTCTGTTTTATGTACAAATGTCCAGTTTAGGGTTTCCGAACTAGGGATTCGATTTGAACCACACTTTCTCTGTTTTATGTACTCCATTTCTTTGAAACTCTATTCTAAATAGTCAAGCATTTGAACCACACTTTCTCTGTTTTATGTACTCCATTTCTTTGAAACTCTATTCTAAATAGTCAAGCTCAATCATTCTCCACAGAAGTTTCAAAAGACGTCGACCGTGACTCGGTTTTTAGAGCACCTACTTCAAACGTCTCTGTTTAGGGCTTCCGAATCAGGGATTCTTTTTTAAGCACACTTTCTCTGTATTATGCACTCTGTTTCCTCGAAATTAAATCCAAGATCGTCTGGCCTAATCATTTCACACACAAGTTTCGAAAAACGTCGACCGTGACTCGGTTTTTTGAGCACGTACTTCAAACGTCCCAGTTTAGGGTTTCCGAATTAAGGATTCGATTCGATTTGAAGCACACTTTCTCTGCTTTATGCACTCCGTTTCATCCCAATTCTATTCTAAATCATCAGGCCAAAGTATTCTCCATAAAAGTTTCCAAAAACGTCGACCGTGACTCAGTGTTTTTAGAGCACGTACTCCAAATGTTCAGTTTAGGGTTTCCGAATTAGGGATTCGATTTTAGCAACACTTTCTCCGTTTTATGTACTCCATTTCTATGAAACTCTATTCTAAATCGTCAAGCCTAATCATTCTCCGCAAAAATTTCCAAAAAAACGTCGACCGTG
>NW_019268706.1:0-18173 GCF_002738365.1 Cucurbita moschata
ACATTTGCTCCCAGGCTTCAACTAGCATACACTCACCATGGAGGGAAGGGAGTGCACATAGTATTGTGGTGTATATAATATCGTATCATAACATCATTGTGAACATAAATGTCATAAGGTACGTGTCCGTACTAATCATGACGGGAGGTACCGCTCACACTTCAAACAATTCATATAAACCAAATAGTAGTGAAGCCACTTACATGAGCCAACTTCAAACCATTCGAGTGTTATGTTTTAATGGTTTATCGCATAAGCCAACTTCAAACCATTCGAGTGTTATGTTTTAATGGTTTATCGCATAAGCCAACTTTTAACGCACCTTGTGGTTAACAGCCACACGCTCTAACCAACTGAGCTATTCTACCTAATTATTTGTAATAGCTCATGCCCACCACACCCTTATAAGGAATGTTTCATCCCCTCTCCAACCAATGTTGGATCTCATAATCCACCCTTCTTGGGGGCCCAACATCCTCGCTGGCACAACACTTGGTGACTAACTCTAATAGCTTTTGTAATAGCCCAAACCCACCACTAGCAAATATTGTCCGCTTTTGCCTATTACGTATCGTCATCACCTCAAAATTCTAAAACGAGTCTACTAAGGAGAGGTTTCCACACTCTTCTAATAAATGCTTCGTTCCCATTTCCAGCCACTAAAAAATATTGTCCATTTTTGCCCGTAACAAATTGTCGTCAGAATCACAGTTTTAAAACACGCTACTAGAGAGATGTTTATAGACACTTATAAGTTATTCTTCATTCTCCTCTCAAACCAATGTTGGATAGGAGGGCATGGATTCAAATCCTACTTCCGAAACCTCAAATAAAGGTAAAATTAAAATACAATGGCATATCATTATTGAAACCAATTGAACTCCCTGGAGATTTAAAATTGTCACGACATGATTTTCCAAGCATCTAAAAAAGTTAGTGTTCTTCAAGTTTACCCTTACGCCCGAATCCCGAGAATCCACGCACATGTGCCACGTTCCATCTTTCTTTGGCATCAATAAGACTGGTACAGAACATGGACTCAAATTCTCTCATATATAGCCCTTCTCATCGAGCTCCCCAACTTGCCTCTGAATTTCTTTCGTCTTAGTTGGGTTTTCTCTATAAGCTGGCTTATTAGGAATGATTGCACCCGTTATAAAAATCTATTTTATGTTCAATATCTCTAATGAGAGGTAATCCTTTAGGTACTTCATCTTGGAATACATTCTCAAATTCTTGTAAAAGAGATTGAAACATACAAGGCAAATAAAAATTGTTATCGTTAGAGACCAATCATCCTTACTTGTACATAAGTATAAAGACGATTTTTGTGAAAACATTCGGCTTTTAACCTCTCCAACTCTAGCCAAACAACTCATTTTCTTTCTTTTTTTTTTTTCAATTTCATTATTCTTTTAAAAAATTTTAAGCTTTCAATTTCTCCTCATTCTCTTAGATTACTTCTTCAACTAGCTCATCTTGGTCACTTTCCTCACTATATGAAACAACTTGTCCATTCTTTATGATCATGAGTCAATTGTTAGGACAATCAATCTCCACTTCCTCTTTACCCTTGGATGTCTCATCTTTGTTCTTTTTTTCAATCTCATACTTGCCTCTAACATTGAAATTTATCCTTTCAATAGTTGCATTTTTTTTCCAAGTGTTGTAAGTAATAGACTTAGAAATAGCATACCTATTGGAGTTCTCCTTCTCCCAAGCTAGTTGCCCTGCGATTTTAATGGCAAGGTATAACAATTTTTGTACATCAAAGTATGCTTGCCTATCCACTTAGTGAGCAAGTTTTCAAGTCATCCCATCGAGGAATCTAGCCATTGTATCATCTTCGTCTTTATGAATGCATGCTCTATTCATAAGGACCTCCATTTCTGTGTAATATTCTTCAATACTTTTGGATCCCTGTAGCAGAATCTAGAGTTTTTGCTTGAG
Source organism: Cucurbita moschata (assembly GCF_002738365.1). NCBI lineage: Eukaryota > Viridiplantae > Streptophyta > Magnoliopsida > Cucurbitales > Cucurbitaceae > Cucurbita > Cucurbita moschata. The sequence goes on from NW_019268706.1 coordinate 1,951, forward strand.
TACTCGAGAATAATGCTTCGTGATGTAACTTTTTCTCATTAATGTCTTCAATTCCTCCCACGTTTCAATTGGTTCTTCATAATTTCTCCTCCACTCTATTTTCAAAGTTGTCCACCATATATTAGTGTAATAAAAAAATTCAGCCACAACAAGCTTCAATTTTCTTTCTTCATTGAAATTGTTGCAATCGAAAACATGCTCAATTTTTTTCTCACATTGCAAATGCTCCTCTAGATCAGATCTCCCATAAAAAGTTGAAATTTTCAGCTTTACCCCCAACTCCTCTTTCTTCTCCTCTCTCGTGTTCCTACTCCGTCTCAATTCTTTTTTGTGCTAAAATTTCTTTACCCCTTCTTCTGACTCTTTCTCTTCCACCCCTAGGACTATGTCCCGCTAAAAGAGTGACATTGTCATCTTCTTCATTTTCAACTTCTTCATTCGAGAGTACTTCCCTTCCTCGAAGATTGCCTAAGGCTATTTCAATTTACTCCATCCTGTTTGTTGATGTACTAATAACTTGATTTAAACGAGTAATAGTTCTGACTTGTGCTTCTCTCCACCTAGCTTCATTGATCTCCCCTCCATTTCCTTTGTCTTAGTTCATGATTGTACAAACAATAGTTAAATATGTTTAGGATCTCACATACACAACTCACTAATTTTACTCAGGGAAACTCGTGTTTATTACACACAAAGTTAGGCATTTTGGGAAAGTGACTAAATTATGATCAAGGTATGCTAATACATGGATAAAACAAGTCTGATAATAGGAAGCTATTCAATGAAATCAAGATAAGTTAATTATGAAATAACAGCAAAATAAAAACAAAAAATAAACAAAGAAAGAAGGGCACAAATATATTTTTGGATTGAATTGCATACTGAAGAAAAAGGAATTCCAAAGATAATGGTGGTGTAGATTTGAGAACAACTAACTTTCCTTCTTATAAAATATTGTAAAATTTAGAAGTTATCTTCACATCTAAATGATGAGGAAAAAAAATATCAAACACAAATATTCCAGATTTAGATGGAGTAAGAAAGAATGTGAATAGAAGATTATTTGATCTTGAAATAAAGATATAAATGGTCTAAAATAACTGGTAAGGACCATTTATAATAAACAAATATGATAAGGATTTCTATTTTTGTTTTTTTTTTCAACCTCTAAATATGATCTTCAAAAAGAAAATAAGAACAAGGTCAAAAGATGATGAAAAGGATGGAAATGGCCGCAAGAAATAAATGGACAGATTTGAAGAAAAGAAAAACATAAACGAATCAACAAGAGATGAAATCAATTCTAGAATATGCCACATAGATGCAACCTAGGCTCTGATACCAAATTGATTAGGCAACCCTAGTCATCAACCCAACCATCAAATTTAGTTGAAGCAAAAAACCTTGAATCAAGAAATTAACTAATTCTCCACACTTTTGTTTTTGTATTTTTTTTAGTTTTTTAATTTTTTTTTCTTTAGTAGGGTTTGATCTTCTTGTTAGATATTGGCCAACTATTCTTAAGTGGCAAGTCACTAGTCATCTCATCTTTCCGGAGTCATATGTCATATAGTCATATATTGCATATTCGTCAACTCACCTACTGGAACTTGAATCGATAGTAGGGAAAATGGTAAGAGCATGACTAAATTACCTCATTTCTGGTATGCTTAGAAGAGTTAAATTGCATGACACCAATGGCCGGGAATAGCTTAGATAATCTAAATAGGGCACAACGGTAATAATTCAATTTTGAAAATTTCAAAGCACAACTATAATAACTCAATTTTCAAGGCTTCAAATCATTTTTCATGATACAAAGAAAAAAATTGATAAAAATTGTTACGAGATTCGAAAAATAAGGACAACTACTCGTAACACATAGAACTGACCTGACAAAGAAAAAAATTGATAAAAATTGAAACGAGATTTGAAAACTAAGGACAACAACTCGTAACACATAGAACTGACGGCTCGAGACGACCCTCCTCTGTGACCTTAACTAACAATTAGTGATCCCCGAAAAAGGAAAAGTAATATATAGTGCAACTAAATAAGTAACCTACTTGTAGGTGGTAATCGAATCCTTGGTCGAGCAAGTTGCCACGAATTTTTCTCTATGTTATAGAAAGTTCAGGTGTAGATTATATGTAACGACCCTAGCTTTCTAGGGACCTAGAGTCACTAGAATATGCATCATGTAACAGCTTTATGCGAAAATATTTTTTACATTATGTTTTCGTATCGAAAGTACCCCTTAAAAATAACTCAACATTATTATTAAGGATGCTAGATTAAGACTATGTAACAATGTTAGGAATCATGAACCTCCATAATTATATGACATGGTCCATTTTGGTTGAAGGGTTAAATTTTTCCACATGCTAAAATGGAATGATTCATTCCCATTGCTAAAAAAAGAGCTTGAACCTCCCCAACCTTATCGTTAACCATCATATGCTCTAACCAACTGAACTATTCCAAAAAATTATGAGTATTAGCCTAGATATTGTCTATTTTGGCTCGTTACATATCGTCGTCAACCGCACGGTTTTAAAATGCGTCTAATAGTGAGAGATTTCCACATCTTATAAGAAATGTTTCATCCCCTCCCCAACCGATGTGGGATTTCACAATCCACCCCCTTGTGTTCCCAGTAATCTCGTTGGCACACCACCCGATGACTAGCTCTAATACAATTTGTTACATACCAAGCGCACCTCTATCAGATATTGTCTACTTTAGCTAATTACGTATCACCATCAGCCTCACGATTTTAGAATATGTCTACTAAGATGAGGTATCTACAACCTTAGAGAAAGTTCTGGGTTCCCCTCTCCAATTGCTAGCAAATATTTTTTTTTTCTGTTACTTATCGTTGTATGTTTAAAAGTTTTAAAATGCGTCTATTAGGGAGAGTTTTCCACATCCTTATAAGGAATGCTTCATTCCCCTCTCCAACAAATGTTAGATCCCAAAATACATAGTCAAGATGGTTGAGTGGTCTAAGGTCCCATACACAAGTTCTAGTCCTCGTGAGAGGGTGTGGGTTCAAATCCCACTTTTTTGAAACTTTTATATTAACTATTAGGGTAAGTTTTCTTTTGTTCATTCTTGGTTTCTTTGATACTTGTTCTTAATACACATTTCAGAGAACCATCACAAGTGTTTAACTTAATAAATTGTACTTGGAGTAGGCATACAAAACACACACAAATATGCTAGTTTAATCTTATATTCTCACTCTATCAAATTGCTAGTTTAATCTCTCCACTTTTGATTTTTTATTAAACGATTAGTCTGTCAAATTGCTAGTTAAGAGTTTAAAGGCATACTTACTTGGTCTGGTAGGGAGTTCTCCTAAGCTAGGCCATAGAGAAACCTTGGGCTCTGATACCACTCTGTAAGGATCGGGCTATCGCGATGGTTCTAAAGATGGAAAAAAATTTCGTGAAATAAACAAAAGAATTTAAAAAGTTATATTCACATAATATCAAAATAAAGTTTATACATAAGTATTTAAAACACAACATACTAGTTAAAACATAAAATAAGGATCGGGCACAAAACATTTTAAAACAAATGGGTTGAGGACAACGAGTGAGGTTTGCCTATGGCACCTGCTTCAGAGTCCGCTCCCAACCTCGACCAACTCCTTATTACCTAAAACAAATGGAGAATAAAGAATGAGACAAAGACTCTGTAAATAGCCTACTTGTAGGCTCTTAATCGTGTCCTTGATATTCTAAGGTACCACATTCTTTGTTGTTGTCTCGTTCTTGTTCTTGTTCTTGTTATAAGTACCTAAGTTCTCCAGTTCTTGTTCTTGTTCTTGTCGTAAGTACTTAAGTTCTCTAGTTCTTGTTCTTGTAATTGTTGTAAGTACTTAAGTTCTCCAGTTCTTGTCTTGAGTTGGGGTTCTTATCTTGATTATCCTGAGGACCTTGGTCCCTGGATTATGAAACGTTGGTTATCCTTTAAGGGCCTTAGTACTTGGTTCTTGGTTCTTGTCCTTAGAACTTGGGTCTTGATCCATGTTCTAGACCTTGATCTTTCTCTTGTTCTTGATACTTTCTTTATTCTTGTTCTGTTCTTGATTCGTTCTCCAAGACACTCCCCCTAGGATTTATGGCACTAGCTATGCACCTAACAATCCTGTGTCCAAGGCTTCATGCATTCCAAGCGATACAATCTTAACCTACGTTCATGGCTTCATGAGTTCCAAGCGACGTAGTCTTAACCCGCATCTTAGGGCTTGCCCTCCGATACCGTGTGCTAACCTATGCCCAAGGCTTCATGCATTCCAAGCGGCATAGTCTGAAAACCAACATCCAAGACTTCTTAAGTTCCAAGAGATTTAGTCTAATCCTGCATCAAGGGCTTGCTCTATGATACAGTCTGAAACCATACGCTCAAGGCTTCATGCGTTCCAAGCAGCATAATCTAAGTCATGAGCACGTTGTACCTTGGGAGGTCTTAAGAGTTGATTCTTGGCTAGGGTAACTTATTATCTTCTTGTTCCATCATGGCCCTAGACTACTCCCCATGATAAACCATAAAGGTCATGTGGTCGATGCATACATGAACATGGCATCCTGCAAATCTTTTGGGTACCCGTAACATGGTGCAGGGCTCTTCTAGGTGAGAGAAATGAGGTCAATCATGATATTCTTCATAGGAGACATGGTGCAGGGCATCCCACCTAGAAGAAGAAATCTTGGGCCTCAAAAAGCATTGCGTGGTGAGAGGTCATAGGTCCCTTATCCTTGAGTGGTACCTTGCCTCTTCTTACTTGGGTAGTTGTAAAGCTTGTGTGGTATTGTTCTTTGTTCTCAATCTTGTAAGTTTCTAAGGTCCATAATTCCTTGAGGCATATAACTTGTATTTGTAACCATATGAACCCATCTTAGCATGAGTTGTTCTAGAAGGTAATAGCAAGTTTGGTTAAACCATATATTGACACTCAATATTCCACAAACTCAAACATGGAAAAATCCATTGGGTGAATAAACATTTTGACTTTTTTAGTTTTAATTCAACAATTAATTTAAATAATTAATTTCAAATCAAAATAATATTAAATGATTAATTAAAAAATTAATTAATATTTAACATTAAATAAAATGTCAATCCCAATCAATTCTCACACATATTGATTATGAATCACTATTCATAACTAAAATATTTAAATCTTATTTAAATATCTTCAATTGTCTCTTTTTGTTCAATTCATAATTAAAACAAAATCAGGTTAAATATATGGTATATATTTAGTGTGTATTCCCTAATTTGAATTTCAACACTCGAAGGGTTTTGATTTAATAGAAAAAGAAAATTACTAAAACATTATAACTCAATTCAAGGGGTTTGATTCAATAGAAAAAGGATAGATAATATTACCCATGAAATCTCATCGAGAATGCTTGATGATTAGAAATCACGAACCTCCATAATAGTATGATATTGTCTACGTTCAAAAATAAGTTCTAGTTATTTTACTTTTGGTTCTCTAAAAGGCATCACATCCTAAGCATCACACCGATGGAAGTAGTAATTCTTACTTATAACATAGGATGACCTGTTGAATTGTTGGCTTCATTCTCCTTTCCACACCCTATTGGCTTGTTAAGTGGGCATCATCGTATTGCCTGAAATGATTCTCACACCAGGTTTGTAGTGGGATTTATTTAAGCTATCGGTGCTACTGGAGGTGCGCAGCCTTAGGTAGCACAACTTAAGGTGCGTCCGTCCTCGTCTTTAAACCTTCACGAGGTGGGCTATCTTCACCTCCACCTCTTCCTCTACCTCTAATACCGGTCGTCTCCTTCCTTGTCGTCCTCTTCAGTGTCCTTATGTGGCATGATTCTAAAACCAATATATAATTTTTCTTAAGTCTATATCTCGCTAACATAAATTGCATCATATCACATATAATCACAACATATAATTTAGCAAACATGACATATTCATAAAAATACAACTAGGTGGAACATAATGCTACCATAAATCATATAATTAGAGCTCAACATATTTGATACTAAATTACATCAATATTGGTAAACAGGAAAGCACATGTAATTAAAGGCATTTCTTTTTCTTATCGTATACAAGACATACCTGACGGTGACAGGACATCGATGGTGAAACCATGGAACATGGCAAGCCTATCTCGTAGGCAAGTCTACCGAATCTATAACCTAGAGCTTTGTTACCAACGGTAACGACCCTAGATTTCTATTAGCCTAAAGTTGCTACCGTCATCATATCCTATATGCTCTTATATGAAATTAAACATTTAAACTTCATCTTAAAACACAAACTTCATCTTAAAATACTATAATGGACTTATTCAAAAGCATCTTTAAAACAACATAAATAAATACTACCTAAAACAATTAAAACATCAAAGTAAAATTGCCCTATACAAACCTATGCCTAGGAAAATAAAATACTACTATTCTATGCACATGTCATTATATCTATTTGTGATGTCGTCATTAGTTGTATAGGGGTGTCTTGCCCTTACCTGAAATAGAAGTAACACAAGGCTTGAGTATTTTAAGAAATACTCATAAATGACCCACTATTGAGGCTAGGGAATGCAAACACATGTAACTAATGATCGTAGGAACCTATTGTTAAAAATATCATAGGGGTGGCCTCCAGTCCAGAAAAAATTGGATGTGTAGTACTTCCCTACACATGACTCACATGTGCGAGCATGGATCTCTAGATAGTTCGCACCCTCTGGACCCATCATAGTCGAGCTAACTGTCTGTAGCGATGTTTAGGGGTCAATAGATGGGAAGTAACTTGATGCAAGGCATGAGTGTCATGCAAGGCATGATGATGATCATCATTGTAGTGTAAGCATCCGTACTCATCATCATAAATGGGAAGTAACTTGATGTATACACACAAAATGCATGAGGTCCCTAGGGTTTTTCATCTTTAGAACATCTTTATGACACAACCGTATATACACTTCACATATTACTCTACGTAATATGCATGCCTTGGCCTTCATACGTTCATCATCATTAACATTGGCTAGGGTTGTATCTTAAAAATACTCAATCTCATAGTGCATCATGTCATTTAATACATGCACCACGTTTTAATATGGAATAATGTCATATTAATCAATCTTATAATCTTCCATCTTACATCGTCATGTTATCATGCATCATCATCATCATATCATCATGATCCAACGTCATCATGTAACATCATCATATAACATAATATAACATCATATAGCATCATCAAATAACATAGTCATAGTCACCACTTCATAAAATATAAAGCATAAATGACACGTGCAAGGACCACTGGGCATGTGTCGTCATAGATAAATCAAGTTGTCCGACTTAGCCGATAGTAAGGCCACTTACTTGGTTGGTCTTGGTAGACATTTTCTCTAAACTCAAGTACGTTTGAATTTTGTCTCTCGAAGTTACTCCAAGTGTTGTCGGGAGTTGTTTCCTATTAAAACGTCCATCTCACTTCGTTAATAATTTACATTTCTAATCTAATTTAACTTGAACTTCAGAAATACGACGTTATACTAACCTTAAATATTTATATGAAAGTAAAAATAAGCTTCGGAAGGGCAAAAAACGTAAAGGTTGGTGTCAAAATGTCAAACCAAGCCTAATACACCAGTTTTTAGCCTAGGACTTCGAGATGCTGAGCCGAAGGAGCCGGTGTATGCAGCAGTGACCCTGTCACTGAGGGACATTGACATATGAGCAGGTTGCGAACTGGTTCGAGGTGCAGGTCTCGAATGTTCATGTGGGCGCACAGGCCTGTGTAGTGGATCCGTGGGTTAGGCTGTGTTCTGTGTATTTAGGCTTGAACGTGGGTTTTTGGGCAAAGCACAGAGGAACTGAACTACTGGACTAGTTGTTGGTGGGTATCTGGTTGCTGTGTTGGGTATCTAGTTACTACACCAAACTGGGTATGAGGTTGCTTGACTGGAATGAGGTTGCTAGTATTCGAATTTGGGTCCAAGCAGGTGGACTTCGTCTTCATTCCTCCGTATTAAAACTTGTTGTCTACATCCAGTTTCTTCTCCTTTCTCATGGTGTTAACTGTCTTTGTACGTTGGATCCTACCCCTCTATCTCACTAGTGTTGTGTATGTTGGGTCCCATGGTCGTCATCGTCATTTGTGCAGAGGTGCCTTGTCTTTACCTAAAAAATAAGAGCAACGCATGTCTTGAGTATTTTAAGAAATACTCATGAAGTAACAGCGTCAAAAAATAATAAGAGGAACTGAACTACTGGACTAGTTGTTGGTGGGTATCTGGTTGCTGTGTTGGGTATCTAGTTACTACACCAAACTGGGTATGAGGTTGCTTGACTGGAATGAGGTTGCTAGTATTTGAATTTGGGTCCAAGCAGGTGGACTTCGTCTTCATTCCTCCGTATTAAAACTTGTTGTCTACATCCAGTTTCTTCTCCTTTCTCATGGTGTTAACTGTCTTTGTACGTTGGATCCTACCCCTCTATCACATCCAGTTTCTTCTCCTTTCTCATGGTGTTAACTGTCTTTGTACGTTGGATCCTACCCCTCTATCTCACTAGTGTTCTTCTCCTTTCTCATGGTGTTAACTGTCTTTGTACGTTGGATCCTACCCCTCTATCTCACTAGTGTTGTGTATCTTTCTCATGGTGTTAACTGTCTTTGTACGTTGGATCCTACCCCTCTATCTCACTAGTGTTGTGTATGTTGGGTCCCATGGTAACTGTCTTTGTACGTTGGATCCTACCCCTCTATCTCACTAGTGTTGTGTATGTTGGGTCCCATGGTGGACTTCGTCTTCATTCCTCCGTATTAAAACTTGTTGTCTACATCCAGTTTCTTCTCCTTTCTCATGGTGTTAACTGTCTTTGTACGTTGGATCCTACCCCTCTATCTCACTAGTGTTGTGTATGTTGGGTCCCATGGTCGTCATCGTCATTTGTGCAGAGGTGCCTTGTCTTTACCTAAAAAATAAGAGCAACGCATGTCTTGAGTATTTTAAGAAATACTCATGAAGTAACAGCGTCAAAAAATAATAAGAGTATGTAGGCTTATTCCCATCAGTAGAAGGAGGGTTTGAACCTCCAACCTTGTGGTTAACAGCCACACACTCTAACCAACTGAACTATTCCAGCTTATTATTTGTAATAGCTCAAGCCCACCATACTCTTATAAGGAATGTTTCATCCCCGCTCCAACCAATGTTGGATCTCACAATCCACCCTCCTTGGGGACCCAGCGTCCTTGCTGGCACACCGCTTGGTGACTAACTCTAATAGCTTTTGTAATAGCCCAAACCCACCGCTAGCAAATATTGTTTGTTTTTGCCCATTACATATCGTCATTAGCCTCACAATTCTAAAACGAGTCTACTAGGGAAAGGTTTCCACACTCTTTTAAGGAATGCTTAGTTCCAATTTCCAGCCGCTAAAAAATATTGTCCATTTTTACCCGTAACAAATCGTCGTCAGAATCACAGTTTTAAAACATGCTACTAGAGAGATGTTTACATACAGTTATAAGTTATTCTTCATTCTCCTCTCAAATCAATTCGGGATCAGAGTTCGTGGGTTCAAATCCCACTTCTGACAACTCAAATAAAGGTAAAATAAAAATACAATAGCTTATCATTATTGAAATCAATTGAACTTATTGGAGATTTAAAATTGTCACGACATGATTTTCCAAGCATCAAAGAAAGTTAGTGTTCTTCAAGTTTACCCTTACGCCTGAATCTCAAGGACACTGTGATTTTCTGTACCGCCTGGGTGCATAGCAAATGGTGAGTTGTGAGCCTCTATCAATATCTCGTTGCTTAATTCCTCAGTTGTTGGAATATATAGGCGTCCTTGACATAACCCTCCATCATCTTAGGATTTAAAAGAAATTGTCTACTTGGCCCACTATGAACTGACTCATAATATATATATATATATATATATATATATGTTGTAGGTTTTTGTCTTTTTGTAAGATATTTGCCAACTAATCTCGAGTTGCAAGTCATCTGATCTTCCAGGAGTTATATAGTCATATATTACATATTCGCCAACTCACCTATTGCAACTTGAATCCATAGTAGGGGAAATTATAAGAGCATAACTAAATTACTAGATTTCTGGTATGCTTAGAAGAGTTAAAATGCGTGGCACCAATAGTCGGGAATAGCTTGGATAAGCTAAATAGGGCAAAACTGTAATAACTAAATTTTAAAGACTTCAAAGCACAACTATAATAACTCAATTTTCAAGACTTCAAATCATTATTCATGACACATCCTGAAAAAGACAAAATTTCATAAAAATTGGAACGAGATTCGAAAACTAAGGACAACAACTCGTAACACATAGAACTGACTTGACAAAGAAAAAATTTGATAAAAATTGGAACGAGATTCGAAAACTAAGGACAACAACTTGTACACATGGAACTGACGGCTCGGGACGACCCTCCTCTATGACCTTATCCAACAATTAGTGATCACCCAAAAAGGAAAAGTAATATCTAGTGCAACTAAATAAGTAACCTACTTGTAGGCGGTAATCGAATCCTTGATCGAGTGAGTTGCCACGGGTTTTTCTCTAGGTTATAGAAAGTTCAGGTGTAGATTATATGTAACGACCCTAGTTTTCTAGGGACCTAGAGTCACTAGAATATGCATGATGTAACTGCTTTATGCGAAAATATTTTTTACATTATGTTTTTGTCTTGAAGCTACCCCTAAAAAGAACACAATATTATTATTAAGAATGCTAGATTAAGACTATGTAACAATGTTAGGAATCACGAACCTACATAATTATATGACATTTTCCACTTTGGTTAGAGGGTTAAATTTTTCCACATACTAAAATGGAATGACCTTAACATTAAGAATCATACGCTCTAACCAACTAAACTATTCCAACAACTTATGAATATTAGCCTAGATATTGTCTACTTTGACTCATTCCATATCGTCGTCAACCTCACGGTTTTAAAACACGTCTAATAGTAAGAGATTTTCACATTCTTATAAGAAATATTTCATCCCCTCCCCAACCGAGGTGGGCACCCCCTTGTGTTCCCAGCAACCTCGTTGGCACACCACCCGATGACTAGCTCTTATACAATTTGTTACAAACCAAGCCCACCTCTTTCCGATATTGTCTACTTTTGCTAGTTACGTATCACCATCAGACTCGCAATTTTAAAATATGTCTACTAGAAAGAGATATCCACAACCTTATAGGAAATGTTTGGTTCTCCTCTCCAATTGCTAGCAAATATTGTTTGTTTTGGCCTATTATGTATCGTCGTAAGTTTAAAAGTTTTAAAACGCGTCTTTTAGGGAGAGGTTTTCACACTCCAACAAATATTAGGTCTCACAATAAATTATTAGGATTGTTGAGTGGTCGAAGGTGTTAGGAGTCGAAGTTTTGGTCCTTGTGAGAGTGCGTGGTTGAAATCCCCTTTAGACAACTACTTACTTAGAAAGGCTTTCTTGTATAAAGTGCTATTCTTTTATTAAATTGATTCAACAATTCTATTCAAAAGATGTTTTCCACTGCCTTAACGAATGAATTCATTCATATTAGTAGAACCTCTGACCTTGTTGTTAAAGCCCACACGCTCTAACCAACTGAGCTATTCTAGCTAATCATTTGTAAGCCCAAACCTTGTTGTTAATGCCCACACGCTCTAACCAACTGAGCTATTATAGCTAATCATTTATAATAGCTCAAGCCCACCATCAGTAAATATATTCAGCCTTGGCTCGTTACGTATTACTGTCAACTTCACAGTTTTAAAACGCCTCTATTAGGGAGTGGTTTCCACATCGTTATGAGGGATGTTTCTTCCCCTCTCCAACCTATGTTCAATCTCAAAATCCATCCACTAACAAATATTGTCCGATTTTGTCCATTACGTATCACCATCAACCAAACAATTCTAAAACGAGTCTACTAGGGAGAGGTTTCCACATCCTTATAAGAAATGTTTCGTTCTCTTTTCCAACCGCTAAAAAATATTGTCCATTTTTCCCCGTTATATATCGCCGTCAGAATCATTTTAAATCACGCCTACTGGAGAGATGTTTAAAGACTTAAAAGTTATACTTCATTCCCCTCTCCAACGAATGCCGGATTAGAGGGTGTGCGTTCAAATCCCACTTCTGACAACTCAAATAAAGGTAAAATAAAAATACAATAGCATATCATTATTGAAATCAATTGAACTTATTGGAGATTTAAAATGGCCACGACGTGATTTTCCAAGCTTCTACAAAATTTAGTATTGTTCAAGTTTACCCTTACGCCTGAATCTCAAGGACACTTTGATTTTCTATACTACCTGAGTGCATAGCAAAGGATGAGTTGTGAGCCTCTGTCAATATCTCGTTCCTTAATTCCCCCACTGCTAGAATACATAGGCTCCTTAATTCCTCCAATACTGGAATACACTGGCGTCCTTGACATAAACATCCATCATCTTAGGATTTAGAGAAACTGTCCATTAGGCCCTCTGTTAACTGACTCATAATTACCTATATTAAAAAAAATCAGCTTCAGAAAGGTAAAAAACGTAAAGGTTGGTGTAAAAAATGTCAAATCGAGCCAAATATGTCATTTTTTAGCCTAGAATTCCGAGAAGCTAAGCTGAAGGGGCCGGTGAATGCAGTAGTGACCCTATCGTTGAGGGACATTGACACATGAGCAGGTCGTGAAGTGGGTCGAGGCACGGGTCTTGAATGTTCATGCACCTCTGCCACAATTGTAACATTTGTCGGAGTTACCATCGTTCGTAAAGTGACCATATTTGTGACATTTGTAGCACTGAATGTTGGAGTAAATTGATCGGCCCCCTCTTCCACGACTGCGTCCTCTTCCTCGCCAATTTTCTTGGCTCCACTATCCCTTCCTCTTATAGTATCCTTCATGACTGCTGCCTTGACCACCATGACCATTTTTACTACTTTCATTGCCACAACCTCTACCTTCAAAATTTTGAGAGTAGAGTACCTTTTCATCTTTGATTGACGCCTTGGTTTGGAGTGCTTGATCGAGTGTTTCCTCCTTCTTCTTCTTACGTTGTTCGTGTGCCTCGAGAGAACCGGCTAGCTCGTCGACTGTGAACGTCGCTAGGTCATTTGACTCTTCTATCGCGCATACAACATTCTTAAAGTTGTTAGTTAATGACCTTAAAATCTTCTCCAAAACTCGCATCTCGGCTAATATTTCTCCATGCCGGTTGAGTTGGTTTACCACAGTATGTATATGCATGATGTAGTTAGATACATTTTCTGACTCCTTCATCTTCATGCTCTGCTCTCCAACTTGCCACGATGAGTTTGGAGACGCACTTACTTGACTCGGTCGATTACTTTGAACACTTTTCCTAAAGTGTCCCACGCTTCTTTTGAAGTAGTTGCATTGGCAAGCTTCTCAAAGGCCGACTCGTCAACGGCTCGGAACAACATGTACAGTGCCCCCTTATCCTTTGATCGCACCTCTTTTAATGTCTTGTTTCGTCTCGCTGTATAACCCATGGTATCTTTTGGTTCTTTTAACCCTTCTTTGACCACCTCCCATGCATCTTGAGAACCGAGAAGAGCTTTCATATGAATGCTCCAATTCTCATATTTTGCCTTCGTTTGTCGCGGTAGCAGGATTTGACCCGTCACATTCGCCATTGGCTTGATACAAATTTGTTAAAGAAAACTCACAAATTTGTGAAATAAATCTCACACAGAGTAATGATAGAAGAAGACAAAGAACACTCTATTTCTATTTCTCTTTTTCTTTTTTTTTTTAATTTTTTTTCTTTGCTCTGCTTTACTGTTTTACAGTAGAAATAACAGATGTATTTATAAGGTCTGCTAAAACTAAATATAGACATCAGAATGACACTGTATTTAATATACGAATGTATTTATAAGGTCTTCTAAAACTAAATAGAGACATCAGAATCCGACCACTACGAATGTATTTATAAGGTCTTCTAAACCTAAACATAGACATCAACATTTTCCTAACCTAGACATCACAATGTCGCCCCTACAAAATACAAAATGTATTTATAAGGTCTTCTAAAACTAAATATAGACATCAGAATGCAACTATTTCCTGACCCAAGCATTCTGATATAGACATTATAATGCAACTTTTTTCTAACCTAGACATCAGAATGCCGCCACTACAAATTATTTATAAGGTCTTCTAAAACTAAATATAGACATCAGAATGCCACTATTTACGTCACTGTTCCTAGACATCAAAATGCCACTATTTACGTCACTGTTCCTAGACATCAGAATGCTACTGTTTCCTAACCCATAAAACGTCATTGTTCCTAGACATCAGAATGCCACGATTTCCTAACCCATAAAACCATCAGAATGCCACAAACGTCATTGTTCCTAGACATCAGAATGCCACGATTTCCTAACCCATAAAACCATCAGAATGCCACTATTTACGCCACTCCTAGACATCAGAATGCCACGATTTCCTAACCCATAAAACCATCAGAATGCCACTATTTACGCCACTCTTCCTAGACAGAATGCCACGATTTCCTAACCCATAAAACCATCAGAATGCCACTATTTACGCCACTCTTCCTAGAAATCAGAATGCCACGATTTCCTAACCCAAACCATCAGAATGCCACTATTTACGCCACTCTTCCTAGAAATCAGAATGCCACGATTTCCTAACCCATAAAACCATCAGAATGCCACTATTTACGCCACTCTTCCTAGAAATCAGAATGCCACGATTTCCTAACCCATAAAACCATTAGAATGCCACTATTTACGTCACTCTTCCTAGACATCAGAATGTCATTGTTTCCTAACCCATAAAACGTCACTGTTCCTAGACATCAGAATGCCACTGTTTCCTAACCCATAAAACATCACTATTCGTAGACATCAAAATGCCACTGTTTCCTAACCCATAAAACGTCACTAACCCATAAAACATCACTATTCGTAGACATCAAAATGCCACTGTTTCCTAACCCATAAAACGTCACTATTCCATAAAACATCACTATTCGTAGACATCAAAATGCCACTGTTTCCTAACCCATAAAACGTCACTATTCCTAGACATCAGAATGTTCGTAGACATCAAAATGCCACTGTTTCCTAACCCATAAAACGTCACTATTCCTAGACATCAGAATGTCACTCTGTCCTAACCCATAAAACGTCACAGTTCCTAGACATCAGAATGCAACTCTTTCCTAACCCATAAAACGTCACAGTTCCTAGACATCAGAATGTCACTCTTCCCTAACCAATAAAACATCACTGTTCCAAGACATCAGAATGCAACTGTTTCCTAACCCATAAAACGTCACTGTTCCTAGACATCAGAATGCCACTGTTTCCTAACCCATAAAACCTCACTATTCCTAGACATCAAAATGCCACTGTTTCCTAATCCATAAAACGTCACTATTCCTCGACATCAGAATGCCACTCTTTCCTAACCCATAAAATGTCACAGTTCCTAGACATTAGAATGCCACTCTTTCCTAACCCATAAAACGTCACAGTTCCTAGACATCAGAATGCCACTCTTTCCTTACCCATAAAACATCATTGTTCCTAGACATTAGAATGCAACTGTTTCCTAACCCATAAAGCGCCACTGTTCCTAGACATCAGAATGCCACTTTTTCCTAACCCATAAAACGTCACTGTTCCTAGACATCAGAATGCCACTGTTTCCTAACCCATAAAACGTCACAGTTCCTAGACATCAGAATGCCACTGTTTCCTAACCCATAAAACGTCACTGTTCCTAGACATCAGAATGCCACTGTTTCCTAACCCATAAATTTTCATAGTTCCTACACATCAGAATGCCACTCTTTCCTAACTCATAAAACGTTACTGTTCCTAGACATCAGAATGCAACTGTTTCCTAACCCATAAAACGTCACAGTTCCTAGACATCAGAATGCCACTCTTTCCTCACCCATAAAACCTCACAGTTCTTAGACATCAGAATGCAACTGTTTCCTAACCCATAAAACGTCACTGTTCCTAGACATTAGAATGGCACTGTTTCATAACCCATAAAACATCACTGTTCCTAGACATCAGAACTCGACTCTTTCCTAACCCATAAAACGTCACAGTTCCTAGACATCAGAATGCCACTCTTTCCTAACCCATAAAACGACACTGTTCCTAGACATCA
>NW_019268706.1:18185-51777 GCF_002738365.1 Cucurbita moschata
ATTAATTTTTAATAATATCTTTTCATGATACGAGTTAAAACACTGTGAACTTTTTTTTAAAGTTTATTATGCATAAAGTTATGTAAACGAAACTCGATTTACTTATTTAGGAGCCAACGATTTATAATGTGCATAAAACCTATGCCTTATTAGCTCAGTTGGTTAATTGTCGTGTTAATAATGTGAAGGTTGTAGGTTTGACACTCACATAGGCCAAATTTCATTAATTCATAATAATATCTTTTCATGATATGGAGTTACAACACTACGAACTGACTTGAAGTTTTAATTTTATTATGCATAAAATTATGTAACCTAAACTCGATTNATAGCTCTTATTATTTTCTCCTATGTTTTTCCTTGGCGACATTGTCTTCTTTTTAGAAAAATAGAGTGAACATAAATAATTTGATTTTTTTTACTTCCGTAATGTTACCTAGAATATTCAAATAAACTTTAAAAAATATATGGATTGGAAAAACTTATTAAATAAGTATCTTTTTAACGTTAAATTTGTTTCAAATTAACCTCTATGTGAAATATATTATAGTAGGATAGAAATGAGTGAAGAAGAATGGTTGAATAATTGTACAAATGATCTAANACAACACTACGAACTGACTTGAAGTTTTAATTTTATTATGCATAAAATTATGTAACCTAAACTCGATGACTAAATTAAGAGCTATTGATCTACAATGTGCATAAAACCTATGGCCTATTAGCTCAGTTGGTTAGAGCGTCGTGCTAATAACGCGAAGGTNGTTGAATAATTGTACAAATGATCTAATAAATTAATTAATTTTATTGGGTTGAAACCCTATCAAATACCGAATTAAAAACAAAGACACAATATTATTCTTTTTAAAGTTCATATATTAATGACACACAAATCTTTACAAATTTGTAGTCCCATGGTCTAGTGGTTAGGACATTGGACTTTGAATCTAATAACTTGAGTTCAAATCTCAGTGGGATATTTTTTTTTTTTAAAGATGTCAATATTGGATACTTTAGCAAGATTTGGAGTCTGTGTGACTTAAAAGATAAAAGTAATACATATAGACTAATCAAGTCATGATCTAGTTAAAGGAAGAAACTAAATCACATGTAAGAATTTTGATGGTTTGAATTCATGTTNCATGTCGACTTGCGGGAGGGAAAGCGCGTCAGACAGCCTGAGGGACACATATTGACGATTAGGTGGAATAATGCATCAGGTACGTTGTAAAGTGACACGTCTCCACTCGATATGCGACACGCAGTAGCTCTTCCGACCCACGCCCACATCTAACCCAGTTTGACTCGAAGGATGTTTGACCCGATCCGCATGGTGCCACGCTTCAATGTAAAGAATTTCACTTCCTAGCGCGCACCTCTGGTTTTGAACCCATGACTCATCAACAATTGATCTCTCTTTCTCCACAACTTCTTCAATTCTGTTCACAAGCTCAGAAATTACCTTCCCATTCTCTTCCTTCTCCTATTTCAGACAGAAAGAACTCTCACTCGCTCTGCCCCTTCCTCCTCTAACCTTTCAATCTCCATTTCTAAAAGCTTTCTTTTCTTTTTCAATCTCTAATTTTTCCTTCAAAAGGGCTCGTTCGCCGATCGCGTGTTCAATCCAGATTCCTTTTTCGATTTTCTCGTCTCCGATATCGCGATTTTGCCAAATCCGCTACGTATCCCCTCATTTCCAACGGCTTCCACAACCTCACAACTACCACCATCATATTTTGCTCTGTCGTGTTCTGTCTCTTTCAGATCTTCATTTTGAGCCATCAAGAGAAGACCATCGTTTGTTGCGTCATCTAAGGCTAGGTTGATTGTTTCTTCCACTTTTTTATCAGCTCGACAATCTTTTGCAAATTGCCCCTCTGCCACAATTGTAACATTTGTCGGAGTTACAATCGTTCGCATAATGACCATATTTGTGACATTTGTAGCACTGAATGTTGGAGTAAATTGATCGACCGCCTCTTCCTTGACTGCGTCCTCTTCCACGCCAATTTGCTTGGCTCAACTGTCCCTTCTTCTTATAGTATCCTTCATGGCTGTTACCTTGACCACCATGACCATTTTTACTCCTTTCACGACCAACACCTATACCTTCAAAATTATTAGAGTAGAGTACCTTTTCATCTTTGATTGACGCCTTGGTTTGAAGTGCTTGATTGAGTGTTTCCTCCTTCTTCTTCTTACGTTGCTCGTGTGCCTTGAGAGAACCGGCTAGCTCATCGACTGTGAACGTCGCTAGGTTCTTTGACTCTTCTATCGCGCATACAACATTCTCAAAGTTGTTGGTTAATGACCTTAAAATCTATTCCAAAACCTGCGTCTCGACTAACATTTCTTCATTTCGGTTGAGTTGGTTTACCACAGTTTGTACATGCGTGATGTAGTCAGATACACCTTCTGACTCCTTCATCTTCATGCTCTCCTACTTGCCACGAAGAGTTTGGAGACGCACTTGCTTGACTCGGTCAATTCCTTTGAACACTTTTCCTAAAGTGTCCCACACTTCTTTTAATGTAGTTGCACTAGCAAGCTTCTCAAAGCCCGACTCGTCAACGACTCAGAACAACATGTATAGTGCCCCCTTATCCTTTGATCGCACCTCTTTTAACGCCTTGTTTCATGTCGCTGTATAACCCGCGATGTCTTTTCGTTCTTCTAACCCTTCTTCGACCACCTCCCATGCATCTTGAGAATCGAGAAAAGCTTTCATATGAATGCTCCAATTCTCGTAGTTTGTCTTCGTTAGTCGCGGTAGCGGCATTTGACCTGTCACATTCGTCATTGGCTTGATACAAATTTATTAAAGAAAACTCATAAATTTGTGAAATAAATCTCACACACACTAACAATAGAAGAAGACAAAAAACACTCTGTTTATTTTAAAAAAACAATCCTCTATTGCTTCTCTTTTTCTTTTATTTTTTTTCTCTTCTCTGCTTGACTGTTTTACCATGGTAATAACAAACGTATTTATAACGTCTGCTAAAACTAAATATAGACATCAAGATGCCACTGTTTCCTAACCCATAAAAAGTCATTGTTCTTCTAACATTCTTCGCCTTTCATCTCCAACACTCTTGGCCTTTTCCTCTACGACTGACTCTTGGATTTAAAACCCACTAAAATTCTCCATGGGGAATCCGATCCCTGCTGCTTCCTTGCGATGAATCCCTTATCCTGATCCCCACACAAATAAATAGAGAGTTTCGTGGAAATAGGGAATGAAATAAATGGTGGGGTGATGACAGGGAATTGACATCTCTACATGTGGCCCCTGCACATGTCGTGTTTTATGATTGTATGACATATACTATGTTATGTATATGCTATGATATACGATATGTTGCATACAAGTTACGCTATGATATCATATACACTATTCTAGGACTAAGAGAAATTAGAAAATCATGTACTGTTAATTATTAAAAATATGAAATGAATCAAGTATTTATATCTCATAGGAACACTATGCTATGAATAGATTGGTGGTATGACTAGCGCCATGAATATATGTCCTTCTTTAATGTTATGAGACCTCATGCATTTTGTATACCACGTTCCTCGAGATACTTCTATATTATGTTTAGTACACCCTATGTCTATGTATTGTTAATCATGAACAATATGACAAGAATCAAGTATGTATGTCTCATAGGTACGTTATGTCGTGTTTTAATGTTAGGGATCTCATGTATTTTATATGCCAGGTGCATCGGGATACTTCCCCATTATGATTTGTACAGACATACCTTACAATATTTATGTTCCTTATGATATTATGTGGGTCTTTTTCCTTTATGGTATTTGGTAGTGTGAGCGTGCACAAGCTCGACGAGGCAGACCATCAGAGTACTCTTATACCAACAACCTGGCGGTCCATGTGCATATTCATGGGTCGTGTGTACGGAAGTACAACATATTTAACTTTGCTCGGATGGAAAAGAAAAGCCCAAGCCCATGCCACAATGTATTTACGAAAGGATAGGTCTCACTATATTACACGTAATTCATATTCCGACCCTAACAGTGGGATTACTTATTGAGTATTTATTAAAGTACTCAAACCACATGCTATTCTTATGTTAAAGTAAAGGTAAGATACCCATTTACGGATGACAACATTGCGTTGAAGGCCAAGGAACCAAATTTAGGGCAGTTGCATTCATGTTATTTTTAATGATCCTTAGGTTTGATCAGGGCCTTGCTTTATTTTTATTTAAACTATGCTATCTTTTTTCCACTATGTTGTTCATAAGCATTTAGGCAATAGTTTGGAACAAGAATCGAGCTCCCAATAGTAGGCAATAAGCATTTAGACTTTTGGTCTCCTACCCTCAAGTTTCTTCCAAATTTGAGAGCAATTCTACACCATTTTGATTCAAACTTGTTCTTACAATGCTAAAAGTGCCTAGAAATCATTCCCCCAATCCAATTCGTCATTGAAGCGCTTCAAGGAAAACTCAAAATTTAAATCCGAGGATACACGTGAATACATCAAGCAGGGACGATCCCAATTGTACCTCCAAGGAATGTTTCCATAGAAGATAACCAAGGGAAATAACCTCAAGAACAAGCCCAATTGAAGAAAATCCGTTTTGGGCACAAATTAGGGGTAAGTTTCAAAATCCTATCTACGGTCTTTTTTCCTTCAAATTAAGGATTCCTTCAGCTTCAGAGCAGTAAGTTACTTGTACTCCATTTTTACCAACTATGAAGCCAAGAAAGTTAACTTTTTCCATGCAAAAACTACCCTTATTAAAATTAACATAAAGTTTCTCTTTCCTATGCATAATCAAAACTTACCTAATATGCCACATGCTCATACAAAGTCTTTGAATAAATTAAATTATCATCAAAATGTACAACAACATGCTTTCCTAAATATTCTCTCAAAATGTGATTCATTAGGCGCATAAATATACTAGGACCATTAGTCAACCCAAAAGGCATAACAAGTCATTCATACAATCCAACCTTAGTCTTGAAAGCTCTTTTCCATTCATCTTCTATATGCCCTCTCAATTCTTTTTTGTGCTAAAATTTCTCTACCCCTTCTTCTCACTCTTCCTCTCCCACCCCTAGGACTATGACCCGCTAAAAGAGTGACATTAACATCTTCTTCATTTTCAACTTCTTCATTTGAGAGTACTTCTCTCCCTTGAAGATTACCTAAGGCTATTTCAATTCACTCCGTCCTGTTTGTCGATGTACTAATAACTTGATTTAAACGAGTAATAGTTCTGACTTATGTTTATTACACACAAAGGTCGGCTATTTGAGAAAGTGACTAAATTATGATCAAGGTAGGCTAATACATGGTAAAACAAGTCTTATAATAGCAAGCTATTCAATGAAATCAAGATAAGTTAATTATGAAATAACAGCAAAATAAAAACAAAGAAAGAAGAGCACAAATATATTTTTAGATTGAATTGGAGATTGAAGAAAAAAAAATTTCAAAGAGAATGGTGGTGTAGATTTGAGAACAACTAACTGTCTAATAAAATACTGGAAAATTTAGAAGCCATCTTCAAGTCTAAATGATGAGGAAAAAAAAAATATCAAACACAAATATTCCAGATTTAGATGAAATAAGAAGAAGGTGAATAGCAGATTATTTGATCTTGAAATAAAGATATAAATGGTAAGGACCATTTATAATGAACAAATATGATAAGGATTTCTTTTTTTGTTTTTTTTTTTCAACTCTAAATATGATCTTCAAAAAGAAAATAAGAACAAGGTCAAAAATGATAAAAAGGATGGAAATGGCAGCAAGAAATAAATGGACAGATTTGAAGAAAAGAAAAACATAAACGAATAAACAAGAGATAAAATCAACTCTAGAATAGGCCACATAGATGCAAACTAGGCTCTGATACCAAATTGATTAAGCATCCTCAACCCAACCATCCAAGTTTTGTTGAAGCAAAAACCCTTGAATCAAAGAAATTAACTCATTTGTCCAATCTTTTGTTTTTGTATTTTTTTTTTCTTTCGTCAGTTTTGGTCTTCTTGTTAGATATTCCCTCACTATTCTCAAATGGCAAGTCATCTGATCTTTGAGGAGTCATATATGTCGTATAGTCATATATTGCATATTAGCCAACTCACCTATTGCAACTTGAATCATAGTAGGGAAAATGGTAAAAGCACAAATATTGCATATTAGCCAACTCACCTATTGCAACTTGAATCATAGTAGGGAAAATGGTAAAAGCACAACTAAATTACATGATTTCTGGTATGCTTAGAAGAGTTAAAGTGCATAGGGAAAATGGTAAAAGCACAACTAAATTACATGATTTCTGGTATGCTTAGAAGAGTTAAAGTGCATGGCACCAATGGTAAAAGCACAACTAAATTACATGATTTCTGGTATGCTTAGAAGAGTTAAAGTGCATGGCACCAATGGTAAAAGCACAACTAAATTACATGATTTCTGGTATGCTTAGAAGAGTTAAAGTGCATGGCACCAATGGTAAAAGCACAACTAAATTACATGATTTCTGGTATGCTTAGAAGAGTTAAAGTGCATGGCACCAATGCCCGGGAATAGCTTAGATAAGCTAAATAAGGCACAACGATAATAACTCAATTTTAAAAACTTCAAAGCACAACTATAATAACTCAATTTTCAAGGCTTCAAATCATTTTTCATGGTACTGACAAAGAAAAAAATTGATAAAAATTGTTATGAGATTCGAAAATAAGGACAACTACTCGTAACACATAGAACTGACGTGACAAAGAAAAAAATTGATAATAATTTGAACGAGATTCGAAAACTAAGGACAACAACTCGTAACACATAGAATTGACGGCTCGAGACGACCCTACTCTGTGACCTTAACTAACCATTAGTGATCCCCCAAAAAAGAAAAAGTAATATATAGTGCAACTAAATAAGTAACCTACTTGTAGGCGGTAATCGAATCCTTGATCGAGTGAGTTGCCACTGGTTTTTCTCTAGGTTATAGAAAGTTCAGGTGTAGATTATATGTAACGACCCTAGTTTTCTAGGGACCTAGAGTCACTAGAATATGCATGATGTAACTGCTTTATGCGAAAATATTTTTTACATTATGTTTTTGTATTGAAGCTACCCCTAAAAAGAACACAATATTACTATTAAGAATGCCAGATTAAGACTATGTAACAATGTTAGGAATCACGAACCTATGTAATTATATGACATTGTCCACTTTGGTTGAGGGTTAAATTTGTCATTAAATTTTTCCATATACTAAAATGGAATGATTCATTCCCATTGGTAAAAAGAGAGATGAACCTCCGACCTTAACACGTTAACAATCATACACTCTAACCAACTAAACTATTCCAACAAATTATGAATATTAGCCTAGATATTATCTACTTTGACTCATTCCATATCGTCGTCAACCTCACGGTTTTAAAACACGTCTAATAGTAAGAGATTTTCACATGCTTATAAGAAATGTTTCATCCCCTCCCCAACCGAGGTGGGAATCCCCTTGTGTTCCCAGCAACCTCGTTGGCACACCACCCAATGACTAGCTCTAATACAATTTGTTACAAACCAAGCCCACCTCTTTCAGATATTGTCTAATTTGGCTAATTACGTATCACCATCAGCCTCACGATTTTAAAATATGTCTACTAGGAAGAGATATTCACAACCTTATAGGAAATGTTTGGTTCCCCTCTCCAGTTGCTAGCAAATATTGTTTGTTTTGGCCTGTTACGTATCGTCGTAAGTTTAAAAGTTTTAAAACGCTTCTTTTAGATCAAGGTTTCCACACCCTTATAAGGAATGCTTCATTCCTCTCTCCATCCAATGTTAGGTCTCACAATAAATAGTTAGGATGGCTGAGTGTTCGAAGGCGTTAAGAGTCAAGTTTTGGTCCTTGTGAGAGTGCATGGGTTGAAATCCCACTTTAGACAACTTACTTAGAAAGGTTTTCTTTTATAAAGTTGCTATTCTTTTATTAAATTGATTCAAAATTTCTATTCAAAAGATGTTTTCACAACTTTAAGGAATGGATTCATTCATTTAGCAGAACCTCTGACTTTGTTGTTAAAGCCCACACGCTCTAACAAATTGAGGCATGCAATTCTCAATAAAAATTTTGGTCTTTGGTTTGAAAGATATTTCTATAAGGAACATTGAAAATTTAAAATATATGGGCTCATTATGTAAAGCTGGCTTTCTTTTTTAGGGCATGCAATTCTCAACTTCCATTGACAAAGTGGGAAATGGTGATTTGGAAACATCCTTCATTTCATTGACAAGGTGGGAAGTTGTGATTTGGAACCATCCTTCAAATCCACTTCTTCATACTCATTGCAAATTAAAAGACGAAGATTTAAATTAGTAGAGCTATATATATATATCTACATACTCATGGTGGAATCCAAGTTTTTATTTTAAGTTTTGAAATTTTAAAAACAAAAAATTAAACTATTTAATTTTTACATAATATTTATTAGGTTTTTAATGGTTTTATTTTCGTATTTTAATGTTTTTATTTTCGTATACTTCTTTAAATTTATATGTATATATTTATCTTAGTTGGGATGTATCTAACCTAAAATTTTAGATTTGCTATGGACTTAGGCGTGCATATCGTCAATCCAGGAACCCAATTCTATTGGGACTTTAAGGAGAATTTTTTTCGAACGACATTGTTTTGGTGTGACTTTGAGAGCAAATTAGGGCATGCTTCATTCGAGGTTTTCTGGTAAGAAAAGGGAACATGGCTTTCTGATCGATGGGGTAATGAAAGATGCATATGGTTGGCAGATAGTAATTAATAATCCTCTAAACAAATTTGAGTTCTTGCACGCATGGAAAAATGGTTGTTCTCAACCTTATTAAATAATGATCTAAGTTAGTGGATGAAAATGTCGCATCTTTATTGCTTTTGTGGAACAAACCTTTGTGAGAACCACCAAGAAAATAAAGTTGTTTTAGTTATTTACTATGGGAATAAAACGCCAAAGTAAATGAGAGTAAAACTACTCTAAATTAAATTCTCGTGGTTGATTCAAATTCACTACTCTAAATACTCTAAATTAAATTCTGGGTTCAAATTCACTACTCTAAATACTCTAAATCAAATTCTGGTGGTTGATTCAAATAATATCAAGACCGTTACAAGTTAGATTTAAATTCTAAATCTAGGTCTAGAGGCATTACACCCTTAAATGAAGCAATGATGTTACGACCGAGATCCATCGCTAGCAGATATTGTCCTCTTTGGACTTTCCCTTTCAGGCTTCCCCTCAAGGCTGTAAAACGCGTCTGCTAGAGGAAGGTTTCCACACCATTATAAAGGGTGATTTGTTATCCTCCCCATCTAATGTGGACATCACACATCATGACCTTATTCTCTTCTTCAAGTTCGAGTAAGGTTTGATGTGTAGTACTTTTCTATACACGAAACACACATGCGCACATGGACCCATTAAGTGAGCTCGTATACATACCTTATGGGTCTGATGGCAGGCTTGCGAACACTCACGTTGCCGGAAACCACAAAGGGGAAGGAGCATGCATAATATCATAGTGTACATAATCATAACGAGAAAGTCTCTCGATGCATGTGACATGTGAAATGAATGAGATCCTATAGTTTCGAATCATGATACATAGTTATGATGCAAATCATACATCCATTTTATTTTTCATGACATAGAATTCCTATGAGACATACACACGTATATTGGACAAATCTTCTATGGTTAATATACATGGTTTATCAATGTCTCATTGGCACAACTTGAACATGTTAACATAATATGTGTGGTGTAATATGTGAAGGTTCAAACATTATATATCATTCATATCACAACGTAGATTCATAACATATATATCATTCATATCATAACATAAAATGTAACACCCCTAATTTTCTTGAGCTAATTAGTGACGTCAACTCATGCCTGCACATAAATGCAAAAATTCATGATAGACATTTTTAAAATAAGGCCATGGACTTACCTAATTAATTCAAAACATGAAATTCAACCATTTTAAAGGAAAATCAAGCTTCACACAAACACCTAACAAAATTGACTGAAATCCAATATGTCTTATCATGTACTAACTTAAAATTCAAAACTTTCAAAACATTCAACTGCCCTATTATTGTCTATACTGACTTCCATGGCCTGCCCAACCTTCACCTTCATCAGTTCATAGGATCTTTACCTTCTCTCTCCTATTATTTGTTTTAATATAAATGTGAGATATTGTGAAGTCCTAAAAAAATATGCCAAAAAAGAATGTGCCGGTAAGGTTGAGTTCACTCCAACCCTTCCACGCCAAATTGGAGTTAATAAAGAGTACTCCAAAACTGCTTATAATTAACACCATATCAAGTCTCATTTTCAAGAGAAGTTGTTTTTTCTTAAAATGGGAGTTGAGATTCTCCACCTTATTCACATTGGAGAAGTTGCTTTTATTAGAGATTGTATTAACAAGTTGAGAATGATAGACATATTCTCTCTGATTAGTGGGCAACTGATCTCCATTTTAAATTTGGTCATTGGATTTGATGAGTTGTGTCTCTTCTATTAACATACTTAGAAGGCCATTTCAATATGTCATGATTCAATGATTTTATACAAAGTTACAAGGCCATTGGTATATGTCCATATTTAACCAAGATTTGGGTGGTAAATGACCAACATACCCCTATAAGAATTCTAAAATGTTTTCAAGATTCCAAAAGACCTCAATTGTTAAATAAACTTTTTAAGAGACCCATTTATGACCTTAAGGGTAAGTATGCAAGATCATGAGGAAATTAGAACGTGTTTGAGGTATGAACTCTAAGAAAAATGACGAAACAACCCCTAAAAACCTTTTATAAGAATCAAGGTTTGTTATGAATATCAAATGACAAGATGGGTATATGAAACTATTCTTAATTATCTCAAGTTTTACTATATATAAGAACATTTATTATGCTTATGCAATATCATTCTTAGATGAGAGTTTTATTAAGTCACTCAATCAAGAAATTTGAGGAAATAACATTTTTTTTTTTTTTGAGATGTTTATGCACAAATAGTAAGAGGAAGCTTTGAGGTTGTATGAGCAAAGTGGTCAAGGATTGGATACTTTAGCAAGATTTAGAGTTTATGACTTAAAAGATAAAGTAATACATATAGACGAATCAAGTCATGATCTACTTAAAGGAAGAAACTAAATCACCGGGAAGAAATTAGGAAGGTTTGAATTAAGGTTGAATGTTATATCTAAGTTATTCCAACATTAATTCCAACATGAGATCTGAGCCTTGAATCTAATTGAATTTTTTTAGATTATGGCCTAGACAACTTGGTTAAGGTAGACCGAGCCATAGATACATGAGCTACTAAGTCAGGACTTCACACTCCTTAACATTTGTTTTAGAGAGCAATAACTCTAGTTATTAAGAGGTAAGAATGGGCCCACACGACGATATATTGAACATTAAGAGCTGATCCAAATAGTTATACATACATGTAGAAACAAGGGTTCCCTCAAGTATATGAACCAAGAAGGCAAGGTTAAAAGGTTTTCTCGGAGTTCGATATAGTTGTGTGGGTTAGAGTGATGTTGTTGGGCTCACTAATTTCCCCTAGCTTAACTAATTTAAGCTTATGAAAAATTGAAAGAAGAAAGGGTCCGAGCGTATCAAAACCAAGCCAGATCAGCCAAAATATTGACCAAGAGCCGTAAAAAAATATATTCTTCGACTGACTTTAAACAGTTCAAGTGGGCTTATAAAATGAAGTGATGGACCTCCCTTTTACAGTGGGACAATACCATTAATTCTCTTAATAATATATTTTCATGATACGGGATTATAACACTACGAACTTTAAAGATAATGTCTTAAAATTGGAAAGTTTTGAACTTTTATTATGCATAAAATTATGTAACATAAACTCAATTGGCTTGATTACGAGCCATGGATCTGCAATTTGCATAAAACCTTTGGCCCATTAGCTAAGTTTGTTAGAACGTCGCACTAAGTGCGAAGGTTGCAGGTTTGCCACTTGGACGGGTCAATTTCATTAATTCTCAATGATATCTTTAATGATACGGGGTTAAAGCACTGCAAACTTTAAAAGATAATGACCTAAAGTTTTATATTTATTATGCATAAAATTATGTAACCTAAACTCGATTGACTAGTTTAGGGGCTATTGCTGTGCAATGAGCATAAAACTTGTGACCTTTTAGCTTAGTTGGTTAGAACGTCGTGTTAATAACACAAAGGTTGGATGGGCTAATTTCATAATGACTTTAATTTAGAGAGTTTTAAGTTTTATTTTGCATTAAATTATGTAACCTAAATTCGATTGGCTAGATTAGGAGCTACGGTAGGTTTGACACTTGCATGGTCAATTTCATTAATTCTCAATAATTATATATTTAATGATACTAGATTTAAAAGATAATCACTTATAGTTTTAAGTTTATTATGCATAAAGTTATGTAAACCAAACTCGATTGACTGGATTAGGAGCTAATGATCTATAATGTACATAAAACCTATGACCTATCAGCTCAGTTGGTTAGGTTGTTGTGCTAATAACGTGAAGGGTTGTAGGTTCGATAAATACATAGGCTAAATTTTATTAATTCTTAATAATATCTTTTCATGATATGGGGTTACAACACTACAAACTTTAAAGATAATGACTTGAAGTTTTAATTTTATTATGCATAAAATTATGTAACCTAAACTCGATTGACTAAATTAGGAGCAATTGATCTACAATATGCATAAAACCTATGGCCTATTAGCTCAGTTGGTTAGAGCGTCGTGCTAATAACGCGGAGGTCGCAGGTTCGACACCTGCATGGGCCAATTTCATTACGAAACTCAATTGACTAGATTTAGGGTAGGAGCTAACGATCTATAATGTACATAAAATCTATGACTTATTAGCTCAGGTTAGATTTTCGTGCTAATAACGTGTAGGTTGTAGGTTCGAAAATTACACCAGTTTTGTACCCACGATTCATCAGCAGAAATTACCTTCCCATTCTCTAACCTTTCAATACCCACTTCTAGAAATCTTTTCTTTTTCAATGTCTACCACGGAGACTTTTCCACAGATTTATCCACGATAGATTTTAGTTGTTGCTCTAAATCTTTGTTCTCCTTCTGATGATCTGGAAGTTTCTTTGGCTCGTTCGCCGATCACATGTTCAATCCAGATTCCTTCTTCAATTTTCTCGTCTCCGATATCGCGATTTTGCCAAATCCGCTGTATATCCCCTCATTTCCAACGGATTCCACCACCTTATAACTACCACCATCGTATTTTTCTACATCGTGTTCTTTCGCTTTCCGATCTTCATTTTGAGCCATCAAGAGAAGACCTTCATTTGTTGCATCATCCAAGGCTAGGTTGATTGTTTCTCCCACCTTTTTATCGACTCAAGAACCTTTTGCAAAATGCCCCTCTGCCACAATTGTAACATTTGCCGAAGTCAAAATCGTTCGCATAGTGACCATATTTGTGACATTTGTAGCACTAAATGTTGGAGTAAATTGATCGGCCCCCTCTTCCTCGACTGCGTCCTCTTCCACGCCAATTTGCTTGGCTCGACTATCCCTTCTTCTTAAAGTATCCTTCATGACTGTTTCCTTGATCACCATGACAATTTTTACTACTTTTACGGCCACAACCTCTACCTTCAAAATTTTGAGAGTAGAGTACCTTTTCATCTTTGATTGATGCCTTGGTTTGAAGTGCTTGATCGAGTCTTTCCTACTTCTTCTTCTTACGTTGCTCGTGTGCCTCGAGAGAACTGGCTAGCTCATCGACTATGAACGTCGCTAGGTCATTTGACTCTTCTATTGCGCATACAACATTCTCAAAGTTGTTGGTTAATGACCTTAAAACCTTCTCCAAACCCGCGGCTCGGCTAACATTTCTCCATTTCGGTTGAGTTGGTTTACCACAGTCTGTAAATGCATGATGTAGTCATATATATTTTCTGACGCCTTCATCTTCATGTTCTCCAACTTGCCACGAAGAGTTTGGAGACGCACTTGCTTGACTCGGTCGATTTCTTTGAACATTTTTCCTAAAGTGTCCCACGATTCTTTTGAAGTAGTTGCACTGGCAAACTTCTCAAAGCCCGACTCGTCAATGACTCAGAACAACATGTACAGTGCCCCCTTATCCTTTGATCGCACCTCTTTTGGTTCTTCTAACCCTTCTTCGACCACCTCCCATGCATCTTGAGAACCGAGAAGAGCTTTCATATGAATGCTCCAATTCTCATATTTTGTCTTCGATAGTCGCAGTAGCAGCATTTGACCTGTCACATTCGCCATTGGCTTGATACCAATTTGTTAAAGAAAACTCACAAATTTGTGAAATAAATCTCACACAAACTAATGATAGAAGGAGACAAATAACACTCTGTTTATTTGAAAATACTTCTTCTATTGCTTCTATCTTTTTTTTATTTTTTTTTCACTCTAAGCTTTACCATTTTACAATAGAAATAACAAATGTATAAGGTCTTCTAAACTAAATACAGACATCAGGATGCCATTGTTTCCCGACCCATAAAAAGTCATTGTTCCTTTAAAGATTCTTGGCCTTTCATCTTCAACACTCTGGGCCTTTTCCTCTAAGACTGGCTCTTGGGATTCAAAACCCACTAAAATTCTCCATGGAGAATCCGATCCCTGCCACTTCCTTGCGATGAATCCCTTACCCTGGTCCCCACACAAATAAATAGAGGATTTCGTTGAAACGGAGAATGAAATAGATGGTGGGGATGATGACAAGGAATGGACATCGCTACTTGTGGCCCCTGCACATGTCGTGTTTTATGATTGTATGACATATACTATGTTATGTATAAATACGATATGTTGCATGAAAGTTACGCTATGATATCATATACACTATTGTAGGATTATGTTATGTCATAGAACAATGTTATGGTTTGCTGTTATTTGGTGCATGATCCTTCATGTATCATTTCATGTAAACTATGTTAATACGTACCCTCTATGACTATGAGACATTAGAAAATTATGTATTGTTAATTATTAAAAATATGAAATGAATCAAGTATTTATCTCTCATAGAAACACTATGCTAGGAATAGATGGGAGGTATGACTAGCGCAATGAATATATGTCATGCTTTAATGTTATGGGACCTCATGCATTTTGTATACCACGTGCATCGAGATACTTCTATATTATGTTTAGTACACTTTATGCCTATGTATTGTCAATCATGAACAATATGACAAGAATCAAGTATGTATGTCTCATAGGAACGTTATGTCGTGTTTTAATGTTAGGGATCTCATGCATTTTATATGGGAGGTGCATCGGGATACTTCCCCATTATGATCAGTACAGATACATACCTTACAATATTTATGTTCTTTATGATATTATGCGGGTCTTCTTCCTTCATGGTATTTGGTAGTGTAAGTGTGCTCAAGCTCGACGAGGTAGACCTATAGAATACTCTTATACCAACCCACCTGGTGGTTAATGTACACATTCATGGGTCGTGTGTAAGGAAGTACAACATATTCAACTCTGCTCGGATTGAAAAGCAAAGCCCAAGCCCACGTCACAATGTATTTATGAAAGGATAGGTCCCACTATATTACATGTGATTCATATTCCGACGCTAACAATGGGATTACTTACTGAGTATTTATTAAAGTACTCAAACCACATGGTATTCTTATTTTAAAGTAAAAGTAAGATACCCATTTACGGATGACAATATTGCGTTGAAGGCCAAGGAACCAAAGTTAAGGTAGTTGCATTCATATTATTTTTAATGATCCTTAGATTAGATGAGGGCATTGTTTTATTTTTATTTAAACTAATGTTATCCATTTTCCACTATGTTGTTCATAACAATATTGTTTTAATGAGTTCATTATGAACATTGAAGTCCATAGCACCGTTTATGAAATGTTGTAAATGAATTCTTTCATGCATAGTAGTAATGTCATGGTGACGATAGTGTTTAATAGAAAAATAGAGTAGTTGGTTATAAGAACCATGAATAAAAAGGGGATAAAAATCTGTGTCCTCTGACCGGTGTAGATAGTTTTTACTGATTATCTAGAAAGTTCAATCTCAAAATCATAGTGATTCTCAAGGTCTCAATGTCGGTTTAAGCTTCCCCTATAAAGTTGAAAGTTTAGGCAATAGTTTGGAACAAGAATCGAGCTCCCAATAGTAGGCAATAAGCATTTAGATTTTGGGTCTCGTACTCTCAGATTTCTTCCATATTCGGGAGCAATTCTACACCATTTTTGTAACAGATCAGATAAAAAAAAAAAAACGGAAGTTCGCCAAAGTTTTCGTTCGCACACGACCCACAAAGGGCGGCCGATGTCTGGGTCACCACGGAAACCAAACCCAACCTTCAGCCACCTCGAAGATACCTGTAGAGAAGAAAAAAAAGTGAAAAACTAGAAAGACGTCAAAACCTCCGTTTTACACAACGAAAGTAATCCCAGAGACTTTTACACACGCTAGGGGTAGATTTAGACCAATCCTACACGTTGTACACCACCTAAAGTTCCAAGAAATTTACTTTAAGATCGTTTCCTTTTCGTTTGTTTCGAGAAATATATCGATCAATTCTGATTCTTTCTTTTTCTATTGATTCTTTTTCGATTGAGATGTATGGATCCATGGGCTTATGGTTTATACATTCGTTTTAGTCTCGACTCTAGGAATAATTTTTTTCGCTATCTTTTTTCGCGAACCGTCTAAAGTTCCAACTTAAAAGGCGAAATGAATTCTCATTATCTCAATTGAAGTACTGAGCCTCACAATAATCCCACAGATTTTTACACACACCAGAGGTAGATTTAGACGAATCCTACACGTTGTACACCGTCGGGCAAGGGAGACAGAGTGTTGGATTTCCAAACCCTCTCAGATCTGGGAGTATTAGGCCTTTACGAACCAAACACATACCAAAAACAGAATTAGGGGGAGAAGGAGATTTGGAAACCGAGAAAAAAGGAGGGAAAAAGGACGTCAAAACGACGTTACCGAGGTGAGAGAGAGGTCGCCAGAAAATCGGTGAGTAACCGGGCGAAGGAGACGAAGTCTGACCCGAAAGCCGAACTCCCGTGACCCGAACTGAGCCCAATCCACTTCTGTCTAAACTGCGGCTGACGACACTTTCGCGGCCCAATCGCCTCAGTACAAACCAGAAAGCCCAGTTATGGCCTAACCCACCAGCCACGACTCGAGAGCAAAAGCCCAACAGCCCACCTACACGTTTTCCTTCAGCCTAGGCCAGCCCATCACTCGTGATCAACCCGAAAACCCACGCCTCGTCTTGAGACTGCTGTACACGCATTGTCCTCTGGTTATGCCAAGTGGCATGTCTACAGCACGACACCCCTCGGCTCTGGTGACTAATTGGCTCGGCGGTGGCTTCTCAGCTCCAGCGGCTTATTCAGCTCGGGAAACTTATTTTTGACCCATTTCTCACCGTTCCGACCCTCCTGGAGACTTAGTTTCGACCCCGTTTGAGGTAAAATAGATCATTTTAAGGTTGTATTTCACAAATTCAAGTTGGAAATTGATTATATTTGTGAAATACTAACGAATGTGTCGAATGATCCAATGGGAACCAACCACCAATAGAAGCGTAGGACATTTACGAGGAGCTAGGAGCTTACGTTTATATTTTAGGGAGTACTTCGGCTAAGGCCTACTAGGTAAGTGGCTCACCCGTCGTAGGTTACGCGTTATTTGTTATATGTTGGCACATGCCCATGGATTCGCACATGTCATTAAATTGTATGCTAGACTAATGTGCTTAAGTACGTAATCTTCTGAACGTGAATGTATGTTGTTTAGTCTGATGTGATATGTAGTGCTTATGACGTTTATGATGTTCTTGAATGATTATGGCATGATTGTATGAAATATTTGAATGTAAACAGCATGTAATGTATGACATGAAATACGGTTATGTAGACTTAAAATGAGAAAATGACATGTTAAGCATGAAATAGGACAGTTATATTTGTTAATGACAAAGGTAGAAGTAATGGGGACCTCATGCATTTGGGGGGATACCCCTATCCCACACGAGGGTACGAACGCGTACATCCAATGGCAGGACAACAATCGTTATGCCTTGCATAGCGCTGCCCGTGACGATTACTAGTTCTAACGGGTGTCCGGCCTAAGAAGCTCCTAGAGTATGCTCACCGGACAAGGAAAGTGGCCCAGCGGTGTGCAAACTAGCTGGTGAGCCCATACTCGCTCGTATGGGCTGTGTGTAGAGTATATGGTACACGTCCAAATTTACCCATTAGAACAGCACCGTAGGGAAAACGGAATGAAAGATAGGTCCCATCATCTCTTTGCATGTGATTATTGCATAACCCAGATAGGAGGGTCACTTACTGAGTATTCTAGAAATACTCAAGCCTTGTGCTACTTTACTTTTCAGATAAAGGCAAGGCACCCATGTGAGATCGACGGCGGCATCGTACACCCCCGGACCGTGGCACATGCATAGGGTAGTTTTCCATTTTTGTAGTATAGGTTAGTATAGGCTGAATTCGGTTTGCATCATTAGTATAGGTTAGAATAGGTTGAATTGTAATCGCATAATAAACCATAGGGTAGTATAAGACAATTGTTTCAGTGTTGTAATCGTTTTTCACAAGGTAATAAAAGATGTGTAGTCGCATTTATGATAAGGGTCCATTTAATGTAAATTCTGCATTTCAAGATATAGTAATAACCTTAGATTAAATATGTAAATTTTAGGTCGTTACAGTTAGTCGCATTTATGATAAGGGTCCATTTAATGTAAATTTCGCATTTCAAGATATATTGATGACCTTAGATTAAATAGGTAAAATTTAGGGTCGTTACGATTTCTCTTCAAACTTGTTCTTACAATGCTGAAAGTGCCTAGAAATCGTTCCCCCAATCCAATTCGCCATTGAAGAGCATAAAGGAAAAATTAAAATTTCAATCCGAGGATACACGAGAATACGTCAAGAAAGGACGATCCCAATCGCACCTCCAAGAAATGTTTCCATAGAAGACAACGAAGAGAAATAACCTCTAGAACAAGCCCAATTTAAGAAAATCCGTTTTGGGCTCAAATTAGGGGTAAGTTTCAAATTCCTATCTACGGTCTCTTATCCTTCAAATTAAGGATTCCTTCAACTCCAGAGCAAGAAGTTACTTCTACTCCATTCTTGCCAACTGTGAAGCCAAGAAAGTTAACTTTTTCCAGGCAAAACTACACTTATTAAAATTAGCATAAAGTTTATGTTTCTTAAGCATAATCAAAACTTACTTCACATGCTCATACAAAGTCTTTGAATAAATTAAAATATAATCAAAATGTACAACAACATGCTTTTCTAAATATTCTCTTAAAACGTGATTCATTAAGCGCATAAATGTACTAGGAGTATTAGTTAACCCATAAGGCATAACAAGTCATTCATACAATCCAACCTTAGTTTTGAAAGCTCTTTTCCATTCATCTCCTATATGCCTTCTAATTTAATGATATTCAGATTTCAAATCAATCTTTGTAAATAGATATGAACCATGCAATTCATCAAGCATATGGTCTAGCTTGGGAATAGGATGTCGATACTTTACAGTGATTTTGTTGATGGCTCAAGAATCCACGCACATGTGCCACGTTCCATCTTTCTTTGGCATCAATAAGACTGGTACAGAACATGGACTCAAACTCTCTCGTATATAGCCCTTGTCTATGAGCTCCCCAACTTGCCTCTAAATTTCTTTAGTCTCAGTTGGGTTTGCTCTATAAGGAATGACTGCCCCCGGAATGAAATCTATTTTATGTTCAAGATCTCTAATGGGAGGTAGTCCTTTAGGTACTTCATCTTGGAACAAATTCTCAAATTCTTGTAAAAGAGATTGAAATTTATCCTTTCAATATGACCTCCTTGTATTCCTCCACTTCCTCTTTACCCTTGGATGTCTCATTTTTGTTCTTTTTTTCAATCTCATACTTAGCTCTAACCTTGAAATTTATCCTTTCAATATTTGCATTTTTTTTCCAAGGTTTCTAAGTAATAGACTTAGAAATAGCATACCTCTTGGAGTTCTTCTTCTCCCAAGCTAGTTGCCCTTCGATTTTGACATCAAGGTGTAACAATTCTTGCATATCAAAGTACGCTTACCTATCCACTTGGTGAGCAAGTTTTTAGTTCATCCCACCGAGGAATCTAGCCATTGAATCCTCTTTGTCTTTATCAATGCATGCTCTATTCATAAGGGCCTCCATTTCTGTGTAATATTCTTCATTACTTTTGGATCCCTGTAGCAGAATCTAGAGTTTTTGTTTGGGTACTCGAGAATAATGCTTCGGATTGTAAATTTTTCTCATTAATGTCTTCAATTCCTCCCACATTTCAATTGGTTTTTCATAGTTTTTGTTGGACTCTTTCTCTCCCACCCTAGGACTATGTCCCGCTAAAAGAGTGACATTATCATCTTCTTCATTTTCAACTCCTTCATTCAAGAGTATTTCCCTTCCTTGATGATTACCTAAGGCTATTTCAATTCACTCCATCCGGTTTGTCGATGTACTAACAACTTGATTTAAATAAGTAATAGTTCTGACTTGTGCTTCTCTCAACCTAGCTTCATTGATCTCCCCTCCATTTCCTTCGTCTTGGTTCATGATTGTACAAAAAATAGTTAAATATGCTTATGTTCTCACATACACAACTCACTAATTTTATACTCAGGGACACTCGTGTTTATTACACACAAAGGTAGGCTATTTGTGAAAGTGACTAAATTATGATCAAGGCAGGCTAATACATGGATAAAGCAATTAATAACAAGCTATTCAATGAAATCAAGATAAATTAATTATGAAATAACAACAAAATAACAACAAAAAATAAACAAAGAAAGAAGGGCATAAATATATATTTTTTTGGATGGAATTGTACATTGAAAAAAAAGAATTCCAGAGAGAATGGTTGTGAAGATTTGAGAACAACCTAACTTTCCTTTTTTATAAAATACGAGAAAATTTAGAATTTATCTTCAAGTCTAAATGATGAGAAAAAAAAAATCAGACACAAATGTTCTAGATTTAGATGGAATAAGAAAGAATGTGAATTGAAGTGTATTTGATCTTTATAAATGGTCTAAAATAAATGGTAATGACCATGTATAATGAACAAATATGATAAGAATTTTTTTTTTTTGTTTTTTTTTCTTCAGGGTCTAAATATGATGCTCAAAAAGAAAATGAGAACAAGGTCAAAAGATGACAAACAAGATGGAAATGGCCCCAAGAAAATAAATGGACAGATTTAAAGAAAGAAAAAACAATAGCATAACGAATAAACTAGAGATAAAATCAATTCTAGAGTAGGTCACATCGATGCAACCTAAACTCTGACACCAATTTGACTAGGCAACCCTAATTCTCAACTCAACTATCCAAGCTTTGGTTGAAGCAAAAACCCTTAAATCTAAGAAATTAACTAATTCATCCCAACTTTTGTTTTTGTTTTTTTTTTTTGTTTTTTTTTCGTCTTCTTGTTAGATATTCGCCAACTATTCTCGAGTAGCAAGTCATCTGATCTTTCAGGAGTCATATATGTCATATAGTCATATATTGCATATTCGTCAACTCACCTATTGCAACTTGAATCGATAGTAGAGGAAATGGTAAGAGCATAACTAAATTACCTGATTTCTGGTATGCTTAAAAGAGTTAAACTGCGTGCCACCAATGGCGGGGAATAGCTTAGATAAGCGAAATAGGGCACAACTTTAATAACTCAATTTTAAAAACTTCAAAGCACAACTATAATAACTCAATTTTCAATACTTCAAATCATTTTTCATGGCACGTACTGACAAAGAAAATTTGATAAAAATTGGAACAAGATTCGAAAAATAAGGACAACAACTCGTAACACATAGAACTTACGGTTCGAGATGACCCTCCTCTGTGACCTTAACTAACCATTAGTGATCCCCGAAAAAGGAAAAGTAATATATAATGCAACTAAATAAGTAACCTACTTGTAGGCGGTAATCAAATCCTTGATCGAGCGAGTTGCCACGGTTTTTATTTAGGTTATAGGAATTTCAGGTGTAGATTATATGTAACGACCCTAGTTTTCTAGCGGCCTAGAGTCACTAGAATATGCATGATGTAACTTCTTTATTCGAAAATATTTTTTACATTATGTTTTTGTATCGAGGGTTCCCCTAAGAAGAACTCAACATTATTATTAAGGATGCAAGATTAAGACTATGTAACAATGTTAGGAATCACGAACCTCCGTAATTATATGACATTGTCCACTTTGGTTGAAGGGTTAAAGTTTTCCTTGCGCGGTACGCTTGGTGGAGAGACGCTAGCATCTCTAGGGGCACAGATCGTAATATGGTGGCGAACGACAACTCGACGCCCGTCATCACGGCGTCGACCTCTTTGTGGTAGTGATGGAGATGCTGGCACACGACGGCGGCGTGGAGGAGTGAGCGAGCCTGCCCGAGATGGACCCCACAATGTGTGTATTTTCGTGCTTTGTATTTTCTTCTACTCGAACCTACGACCTGCTCTACCCATTTGAGCTATTCTACTTGACTGTTGATAAGATCGGCTCTTCTGTAATGATATACCACCGATAGCTTCAACTTGGCTCTAATACGACTGGTTGACTCTGACAAAACGTCCACGAAAAAAACGGCCGAAGAAAGTTCCTTCGAAGAAATAATAGCGGAAAGTAAAAAGAGAGATGGAGAGAATTTGCTGAAGACCCGATGTTTTATTTTTCATCGGTTGAATTCTTTAAATAGCAAACATAATTACAAAAATAGAAAGAGTGGGCTAAAACTTCGCCCAAAGTTAGCCAAAAATGACCGGCCAAATTTACACTCTTCCATTAGCGTAAATTAAGAACATTGAAAGGTGAAAACAACTTAACTAAATTGAAGGAGGACCATAGCTTTTATTTAATAGTAGCAACCTCCAATACGTGGTCTAGGGTGCAATACTGGTACACCCATGCCATCTGGTACTGTCTTTCATAAACCCATTTCAAAGGAAGTCGCTCGAGACACTCGTCTCGGCATGCTCGCCGACACTGTTACACACGTATGTGCCACAGGGTAGCTCACTTAGGCCACAAGGTCGAAGGGTAGTGGAGAGCTAACACCATGGTACCCCTATAGTACATTTTGAGCAATTTTTATTCTACCAGGTGTAGACATGATTTTGGTGAGTTGTCATATGGTGTCATGTATTGTCCGTCCGATGTTCGATTGACACCAAACTTGACGAACATTCATATTTCATATAAACGGACTTAACTCTCAAACAACATGCCCAAATTCCTTCCAAAACTCCGACTTTTGAGGTTAAGGCTCGGGGCCCTACCCAGCCCTTCAACAAGCCTATCTTGTCCTTCATGTATATTCTGATGTCTTTGTCTTGCTTATGTCTCAACTTGTCTTCAATGCCCACTTTGCGTGGTGATGTGTTGGATGATGCATCGTCCTCCTCGATCGCATCATGGCACCCTCATATATTGGCCTTCATGGTACGGGGTTACAACATTACGAACTTTAAAGATAATGACTTAAAGTTTTAAGTTTATTATGCATAAAATTATGTAACCTAAACTCGATTGACTAAATTAGGAGCTATCGATATACAATGTGCATAAAACCTATGGCCTATTAGCTCAGTTGGTTAGAGCGTCGCGTTAATGACGCGAAGGTTGCAGGTTTGACACCATGGGTGAATTTCATTAATTTTTAATAATATCTTTTCATGATACGAGTTAAAACACTATGAACTTTAAAAGATAATGATTTT
The DNA here is from genome assembly GCF_002738365.1 of Cucurbita moschata. Taxonomy (NCBI): domain Eukaryota; kingdom Viridiplantae; phylum Streptophyta; class Magnoliopsida; order Cucurbitales; family Cucurbitaceae; genus Cucurbita; species Cucurbita moschata. Next base: position 42,081 of record NW_019268706.1, read on the forward strand.
TTTAAGTTTATTATTTATCAAGTTATGTAAATGAAACTCGATTGACTGAATTAAGAGCCAACGATCTATAACGTGCATAAAACCTATGCCCTATTAGCTCAGTTGGTTAGGTTGTCGTGTTAATAATGTGCAGGTCGTAGGTTCGCCAAATCTCATTAATTCTTTATAATATTTTTTCATGATACGGTGTTAACTACGAACTTTAAACCGACGCGACCTGCGAGGTAACCTCTCACAATTTTTCTCATGCGAGAGGTAACCTTTCAAAATTTTTCTTTAATCTGAGCCGTGATAGGTTCTTCTATGAAGGATGAAATTTGAGGTTTTTTGAGAGTCCTTTCACGAACAAGAAGAAGGTAAATAACTTTCACAATTTTTCTTTAGATCTAAGCCGTTTGATATNTGAAATTTGAGGTTTTCTGAGAGTCCTTTCACGAACAAGAAGAAGGTAAATAACTTTCACAATTTTTCTTTAGATCTAAGCCGTTTGATATGTTCTTCTATGAATGATGAAATTCGAGGATTTCTGAGAGTCCTTTCAGGAAAAAGAACGTGGTAAATGAACAAACTTTGAAGGCAACCTTTCACAATTTTTCTTTAATCTGAGCCGTGATAGATTCTTCTATGAAGGATGAAATTTGAGGTTTTCTAAGAGTCCTTTCACGAACAAGAAGGAGGTAAATGACTTTCACAATTTTTCTTTAGATCTAAGCCGTTCGATATGTTCTTCTATGAATGATGAAATTCGAGGATTTCTGAGAGTCCTTTCAGGAAAAAGAACGTGGTAAATGAACAAACTTTGAAGGCAACCTTTCACAATTTTTCTTTAATCTGAGCCGTGATAGATTCTTCTTTGAAGGATGAAATTTGAGATTTTCTATGAGTCCTTTCACGAACAAGAAGGAGGTAAATGACTTTCACAATTTTTCTTTAGATCTAAGCCGTTCGATATGTTCTTCTATGAATGATGAAATTCGAGGATTTCTGAGAGTCCTTTCAGGAAAAAGAACGTGGTAAATGAACAAACTTTGAAGGCAAGATTCAGTATTGTGACTGTCAGTAGAGAAAATTTTCCAGCAAGCCACATGTCAACTTGTGGGAGGGAAGCGCGTTAGACAGCAGGCAAGCCGCGTGTCAGACAGCCTGAGGGACACATATTGATGATTCGGTGGAATAACGCGTCAGGCATGTTGTAAAGTGACGTGTCTGCAATTGATATGCGACACGTTGTAACTCTTCCGACCCATGCCCACGTCTAGCCGAGTTTGACTCGAAGGATGTTCGACCCGATCCGCATGGTGCTACGCTTCAATGTAAAGAATTTCACTTCCTAGTGCACACCTCCGATTTTGAACCCAAGACTCATCAGCAGTAGACCTTTCTTTCTCCACACCTTCTTCAATTCTCTTCACAAGCTGAGAAATTACCTTCCCATTCCCTTCCTTCTTCTATATGAGATACAAAGAACTCTCACTCAGCTCAGCTACTTTCTTCTCTAACCTTTCAATCACCATTTCTAAAAGCTTTCTTTTCATTTTCAATCTCTACTTTCTCCTTCAAAAGGCGCTCGTTCACCGATTTCAACGTCTACAACTGAGACTTCTCCACAGATTTATCCACGACAGATTTTGGTTGTTGCTCTAAATCTCTGTTCTTCTTCTGATGATCTGGAAATTTCTTTGGCTCGTTCGCCATCACGTGTTCAATCCTGATTCCTTCTTCAATTTTCTCATCTCCGATATCGCGATTTTGACAAATCCGCTGCGTATCCCCTCATTTCCAACAGCTTCCACCGCCTCACAACTACCGCCGTCATCTTTTTCTCTGCTGTGTTCTTTCGCTTTCAGATCTTCATTTTGAGCCATCAAGAGAAGACCTTGGTTTGTTGCGTCATCAAAGGCTAAGTTGATTGTTTCTTCCACCTTTTTATCAACTCAACAATCATTTACAAAATGCCCCTATGCCACAGTTGCAACATTTGTCGAAGTTACAATCGTTCGCATAGTGACCATATTTGTGACATTTATAGCATTAAATGTTGGAGTAAATTGATCGGCCGCCTCTTCCTCGACTGCGTCCTCTTCCACGCCAATTTACTTGGCTCGCCTATCCCTTCTTCTTATAGTGTCCTTCATGACTTCTTCCTTGACCACCATGACCATTTTTACTACATTCAAAACCAAAACCTCTACCTTCAAAATTTTGAGAGTAGAGTACCTTTTCATCTTTGATTGACGCCTTGATTTGAAGTGCTTGATCGAGTGTTTCCTCCTTCTTCTTCTTACATTGCTCGTGTGCCTCAAGAGAACCGGCTAGCTCGTCGACTATGAACGTCGCTAGGTCTTTTAACTCTTCTATCGCGCATAAAACATTCTCAAAGTTGTTGGTTAATGACCTTAAAATCTTCTCCAAAACCTGCGTCTTGGCTAATATTTCTCCATTTCAGTTGAGTTTGTTTACCACAGTTTGTACATGCGTGATGTAGTCAGATACACTCCATCTTCATGCTCTTTGACTTTCCACAAAGAGTTTGGAGACGCATTTGCTTGACTCGGTCGATTCCTTTGAACACTTTTCCTAAAGTGTCCCACGCTTCTTTTGAAGTAGTTGCATTGGCAAGCTTCTCAAAGCCCGACTCGTCGATGACTCGGAACAACATGTATAGTGCCCCCTTATCCTTTGATCGCACCTCTTTTAACGCCTTATTTCGTGCCGCTGTATAACCCATGGTATCTTTTGGTTCTTCTAACCCTTCTTCCACCACCTCCCATGCATCTTGATAACCGAGAAAAGCTTTCATATGAATGCTCAAATTCTCATAGTTTGACTTCATTGGTCGCGGTAGCAGCATTTGACCCGTCACATTCGCCATTGGCTTGATACAAATTTGTTAAAGAAACTCATAAATTTGTGAAATAAATCTCACACACACTACCGATAGAAGGAGACAAAGAACACACTCTGCTTATCTGAAAAAACAATCTTTTATTGCTTCTCTATTTCTTTTCTTTTTTTCTCTGCTCTGCTTTACCGTTTTACACTAGTAATAACAAATGTATTTATAAGCTCTTCTAAAACTAAATATAGACATCAAAATGCCATTGTTTCCTGACCGATAAAACGTCATTGTTCGTATAAAGATTGTTGGCCTTTCATCTTCAACACTCTCGGCCTTTTCCTCTAAGACTGGCTCTTGGATTTAAAACCCACTAAAATTCTCCATGGGTTATCCGATCCCTGCCACTTCCTTGCGAGGAATCCCTTACCCTGATCCCCACACAAATAAATAGAGAATTTTGTGGAAATGGAGAATGAAATAGATGGTCGGGATGATGACAGGGAATGGACATCGTTACCTGTGGCCCAGGCACATGTCGTGTTTTATGATTGTATGACATATACTATGTTATGTATATAATATGATATATGATATGTTGCATACAAGTTACGCTATGATATCATATACACTATTCTAAGACTATGAGACATTAGAAAATCATGTATTGTTAATTATTAAAAATATGAAATGAATCAAGTATTTATATCTCATAGGAACACTATGCTGGGAATTGATTGGAGGTATGATTAGCGCTACGAATATATGTCATGCTTTAATGTTATGGGACCTCATGCATTTTGTATACCACGTACATCGAGATACTTCTATATTATGTTTAGTACACCCTATGCCTATGTATTGTTAATCATGAACAATATGACAAGAATCAAGAATGTATGTCTCATAGGAACGTTATGTCGTGTTTTAATGTTAGGGATCTCATGTATTTTATATGCGAGGTGCATCGGGATACTTCCCCATTATGATTAGTACAGACACATACCTTTCAATATTTATGTTCCTTATAATATTATGCGAGTCTTTTCCCTTCATGGTATTTGGTAGTGTGAGTGTGCACAAGCTCGACGAGGCAGACCCACAAAGTACTCTTATACCAACCCACCTGGTGGTCAATGTGCACATTCATGGGTCGTGTGTAGGGAAGTACAACATATTCAACTCTGCTCGGACTGAAAAGCAAAGCCCAAGCCCATGCAACAATGTATTTATGAAAGGATAGGTCCCACTATATTACACGTGATTCATATTCTGACCCTAACAGTGAGATTACTTACTGAGTATTTATTAAAGTACTCAAACCACATGCTACTCTTATTTTAAAGTAAATGTAAGATACTCATTTACGGATGACAACGTTGCATTGAAGGCCAAGGAACCAAATTTAGGGCAGTTGCATTCATGTTATTTTTAATGATCCTTAGATTAGATCAGGGCATTGCTTTATTTTTATTTAAACTAATGTTATCTATTTTTCACTATGTTGTTCATAGTTTGGAACAAGAATCGAGCTCCCACTAGTAGGCAATAAGCGTTTAGATTTTGGGTCTCCTATTCTCAGATTTCTTCCAAATTCAAGAGCAATTCTACACCATTTCGATTGAAACTTGTTCTTACCATGCTGAAAGTGCCTAGAAACCATTCCCCAGTCCAATTTGTCATTGAAGAGCTTCAAGGAAAACTCAAAATTTTAATCCGAGGATACATGAGAATTCGTCAAGCAAGGACGATCCCAATTGCACATCCAAGGAATGTTTCCATAGAAGACAACGAAGAGAAATAACCTCAAGAACAAGCCCAATTGAAGAAAATCCGTTTTAGGCTCAAATTAGGGATAAGTTTCAAAATCTTATCTATGGTCTCTTTTACTTCAAATTAAGGATTCCTTCAGAGCAAGAAGTTGTACTCAATTTTTACCAACTATGAAGCCAAGAAAGTTAACTTTTTCCATGCAAAAACTACCCTTATTAAAATTAGCATAAAGTTTCTCTTTTCTAATCATAATCAAAACTTACCTAACATGGTTCACATGCTCATACAAAGTCTTTGAATAAATTAAAATATCATCAAAATGTACAACAACATGATTTCCTAAATATTCTCTCAAAACCTGATTCATTAAGCGCATAAATGTACTAGGAGCATTAGTTAACCCATAAGGCATAACAAGTTATTCATACAATCCAACCTTAGTCTTGAAAGCTCTTTTCCATTCATCTTGTACATGCCTTCTCATTTAATGATATCCAGATTTCAAATCAATCTTTATAAATAGATATGAACCATACAATTCATTAAGCATATGGTCTAGCCTAGGAATATGACGTCGATACTTTACAGTGATTTTGTTGATGGCTCAAGAATCCACACACATGTGCCACGTTCCATCTTTCTTTGGCATCAATAAGAATGGTATAAAACATGGACTCAAACTCTCTCGTATATAGCCATTCTCCATGAGCTCCCCAACTTGCCTGAATTTCTTTAGTCTCAGTTGGGTTTTCTCTATAAGTTGGCCTATTGGGAATGATTGAACCCGTTATGAAATCTATTTTATGTTCAATATCTCTAATGAGAGGTATTCCTTTAGGTACTTCATCTTGGAACACATTCTCAAATTCTTGTAAAAGAGATTGAAACATACAAGGCAAATAAAAATTGTCATCGTTAGAGACCAAACATCCTTACTTGTACATGAGTATAAAGATGGTTTCTGTGAAAACATTCGGCTTCTAACCTCTCCAACTCTATCCAAACAACTCACTTTCTTTCATTTTTTTTTCAATTTCATTATTCTTTTCACTATTTTTAAGCTTTCAATTTCTCCTCATTCTCTTAGATTTCTTCTTAGCTCATCTTGGTCACTTTCCTCACTATGTGATACAACTTGTCCATTCTTTATGATCACGACTCAATTGTTAGGACAATCATGACTCAATATATTTTACATTATGTTTTTGTATCAAAGGTACCCCCTAAAAAGAACTCAACATTATTATTAAGGATGTTAGATTAAGACTATGTAACAATGTCAGGAATCACAAACCTCCATAATTATATGACATTGTCCACTTTGGTTGAAAGGTTATTTTTCAACATACTAAAATGGAATGATTCATTACCATTGCTAAAAAGAGAGCTTGAACCTCCCCAACTTTATCGCTAACAATCATACGCTCTAATCAACTGAACTATTCCAACAAATTATGACTATTAGCCTAGATATTGTCTACTTTGGCTCGTTACATATCGTCATCAACCGCACGATTTTAAAACGCGTCTAATAGTGAGAGATTTTCACATGCTTATAAGAAATGTTTCATCCCCTCCCCAACCGATGTGGGATTTCACAATCCACCCCCTTGTGTTCCCAGCAATCTCGTTGGCACACCACCCGATGACTAGCTCTATACAATTTGTTACAAACCAAGCCCACCTCTATCAGATATTGTCTACTTTGGCTAATTATGTATCACCATCAGCCTCACAATTTTAAAATATGTCTACTAGGATGAGGTATCCACAACCTTAAAGAAAATGCTTGGTTCCCCTCTCCAATTGCTAGCAGATTTTGTTTTGTTATTTTTTGCCTGTTACTTATCGTTGTATGTCTAAAAGTTTTAAAACGCGTCTATTAGGGAGAGCTTTCCACATCCTTATAAGGAATGCTTCATTCGAATCTTAAACCAATGTTAGATCTTAAAATAAATAGTTAGGATGGTTGAGTGGTCTAAGGCACTAGACTCAAGTTTTGGTCCTTGTGAGAGGGCGTGGGTTCAAATCCCACTTCTAATAACTTTTATATTAGGGAAAGTTTTCTTTTGTTCATTCTTGAATTCTTTGATACTTGTTCTTAATACACAATTCATAGTCCTTATCACAAGTGTTTAACTTAATAAATTGTACTTGGAGTAGGCACACAAAACACAAACAAGTATTAGTATTTAGAGTGATTTTAGAAACCATTACCAACACTAAAAACCTTATGTAATCTTATATTCTCACTTTGTCAAATTGCTAGTTTAATCTCTAGTCTGTCAAATTGCTAGTTAAGAGTTTAAAGGCATACTTACTTGGTCTCGGTAGGGAGTCCTCCTAAGCTAGGCCATAGAGAAACCTTGGGCTCTGATACCACTCTGTAAGGATCGGGCTGTCGCGATGGTTCTAAAAGACGGGTAAATTTTTCGTGAAATAAACAAAAGAATTTAAAATTTTATATTTACATAATATCCAAATAAAGTTTATACATAAGTATTTAAAACACAATCATACTAGTTAAAACACAAAATAAGGAACGGGCACAAAACATTTTACAACAAATGGGTTGAGGACAACGAGTGAGGTTTGTCTATGGCACCTGATCTCCCGACCTTGACCAACTCCTTATTACCTAAACAAATGGAGAATAAAGAATGAGACAAAGACTCTGTAAGTAGCCTACTTGTAGGCTCTTAATCATGTCTTTAATATTCTAGGGTACCACATTCTTTGTTGTTGTCTTGTTCTTGTTCTTGTTATTGTTGTAAGTACTCAAGTTCTTCAATTCTTGTTCCTGAGTTGGGGTTCTTATCTTGATTATCTTGAGGACCTTGGTCTCTGGATTATGAAACATTGGTTATCCTTTAAGGGCCTTAGTACATGGTTCTTGGTTCTTGGTTCTTGTCCATAGAACTTGGATCTTGATCCATGTTCTAGACCTTGATCTTTCTCTTGTTCCTGATACTTTCTTTTTTCTCGTTTTGTTCTTGTTCTGTTCTTGATTCGTTCTCCAAGACACTCCCCCTAGGATTTATGGCACTAGCTATGCACCTAACAATCCTGTGTCCAAGGCTTCATGCGTTCCAAGCGATACAATCTTAACCTACGTTCATGGCTTCATGAGTTCCAAGCGACGTAGTCTTAACCCACATCTTAGGGCTTGCCCTTCGATACTGTATGCTAACCTATGCCCAAGGCTTCATGCATTCCAAGCGGCATAGTCTGAAAACCAACATCCAAGACTTCTTAAGTTCCAAGAGATGTAGTCTAATCCTACATCAAGGGCTTGCCCTATGATACAGTCTGAACACCTACACTCAAGGCTTCATGCGTTCCAAGCAGCGTAGTCGAAGTCATGAGCACGTTGTACCATGGGAGGTCTTAGGAGTTGATTCTTGGCTAGTGTAACTTACTATCTTCTAGTTCCATCATGGCCCTAGACTACTCCCCATGATAAACCATGAAGGTCATGTGGTCAGTGCATACATGAACATGGCATCTTGCAAATCTTTTGGGTACTCGTAACATGGTGCAAGGCATCTCTTCTAAGTGAAAGAAATGAGGCCAATCATGATATTATAAAAAGGAAACATGGTGTAAGGCATCCCTTTCCTAGAAGAAGAAATCTTGGGCCACAAAAAGCATCGCTTTGTGTGAGGTCATAGGTCACTTTGGACATGANGTTTCTTCCCCTCCCCAACCGATGTGGGATTTCACAATCCACCCCCTTGTGTTCCCAGCAATCTCGTTGGCACACCACCCAATGACTAGCTCTGTACAATTTGTTACAAACCAAGCCCACCTCTATCTGATATTGTCTACTTTGGCTAATTATGTATCACCATCAGCCTCACAATTTTAAAATATGTCTACTAGGATGAGGTATCCACAACCTTAAAGAAAATGCTTGGTTCCCCTTTCCAATTGCTAGCAGATTTTTTTTTGTTATTTTTTGCCCGTTACTTATCGTTGTATGTCTAAAAGTTTTAAAACGCGTCTATTAGGGAGGGCTTTCCACATCCTTATAAGGAATGCTTCATTTGAATCTTAAACCCAATCTTAAAATAAATAGTTAGGATGGTTGAGTGGTCTAAGGCACTAGACTCAAGTTTTGGTCCTTGTGAGAGGGCGTGGGTTCAAATCCCACTTCTAATCACTTTTTATATTAGGGAAAGTTTTCTTTTGTTCATTCTTGAATTCTTTGATACTTGTTCTTAATACACAATTCATAGTCCTTATCACAAGTGTTTAACTTAATAAATTGTACTTGGAGTAGGCACACAAAACACAAACAAGTATTAGTATTTAGAGTGATTTTAGAAACCATTACCAACACTAAAAACCTTATGTAATCTTATATTCTCACTTTGTCAAATTGCTAGTTTAATCTCTAGTCTGTCAAATTGCTAGTTAAGAGTTTAAAGGCATACTTACTTGGTCTCGGTAGGGAGTCCTCCTAAGCTAGGCCATAGAGGAGCCCACATACTTACTTGGTCTCGGTAGGGAGTCCTCCTAAGCTAGGCCATAGAGAAACCTTGGGCTCTGATACCACTCTGTAAGGATCGGGCTGTCGCGATCGTTCTAAAAGACGGGTAAATTTTTCGTGAAATAAACAAAAGAATTTAAAATTTTATATTTACATAATATCCAAATAAAGTTTATACATAAGTATTTAAAACACAATCATACTAGTTAAAACACAAAATAAGGAACGGGCACAAAACATTTTACAACAAATGGGTTGAGGACAACGAGTGAGGTTTGTCTATGGCACCTGATCTCCCGACCTTGACCAACTCCTTATTACCTAAACAAATGGAGAATAAAGAATGAGACAAAGACTCTGTAAGTAGCCTACTTGTAGGCTCTTAATCATGTCTTTAATATTCTAGGGTACCACATTCTTTGTTGTTGTCTTGTTCTTGTTCTTGTTATTGTTGTAAGTACTCAAGTTCTTCAATTCTTGTTCCTGAGTTGGGGTTCTTATCTTGATTATCTTGAGGACCTTGGTCTCTGGATTATGAAACATTGGTTATCCTTTAAGGGCCTTAGTACATGGTTCTTGGTTCTTGGTTCTTGTCC
>NW_019268707.1:0-5731 GCF_002738365.1 Cucurbita moschata
CATTTTCAAGAACTAAACCTTAGAGGTTGTCATGTCATGCTTCGTATTTTAACCTTGAAAACTCTTCCGAAGTAACTCTTAATTTTCTCCCCATGAGTGCAATAGGGGGCGTTGTCATAATCGTGGCATCCTGCTAGCAAATCGTGGTGCAGGGCATCTCATTTAGGTGAGGGAGATAATAAGTTCATCATGGAATCCTGCTCATGGTACATATACCATAGCATCCCACCTAAAGAGAAATAGGGGCCTCGTGGTACACTTCGTTAAGTGGGATAATGGTTACTTCAGGCATGGATCCTAGCAACTTGTTAAGCATGATGTTTGCATTAACCTAGGTGTTTTCTTGGATTCTTGGTGATCCTAAGTTATGCATAACATCTTGGGTCAAGTTTGAAACTTATAAGTTCTTAGGAATAGCCCAGCATGATATTGTGCACGTAGTATCTATTAGAGACCAAGGGTACATTTGTAGAGACCAAGGGTACATTTGGGGAATCTATTATTTCAGGGATACCACTTTAGTTATCCTAGGAGGTAAAGTTATATGGATCGTGATGAGCATTTTCTCCCATATCTTGGTTTCGCTACTAAAGTTTTCCAATAACTCTCAAACTTCATTACCTTATATAACCTCTGGGGATAAGGATTCATACAACATTTCATAAAATAAGATCTACTGAGAAAACCCGAGAAAAGGTCAAATTTTGAGTTGACTTGGACAATTCTGTTGAACTGGCCGTATCATCGTTTTCTTCCTCTGAACAGGAAGAAGATGCGTATTTTTCGCGTCGCCGGCATCTGAAACTCAGCCTGTACAGCCACATTACAGCGTTTCTCTCCTCGATTTCTTCGTGAAACTTAAAGATGGATGTTACAAGAAAGGGCTAGGGATTTATTTGATAACTTCTCGTGGATCGTAGCCTAAGATATTCGCTACCAAAGTTCATCCAAAATCTGATTTATTGCTGGAGATAAAACAAATGATTTCTTATTGGGTAGCCGATTCTAGGGGTTTCAAGGCCCTATTTCTTCATTGAACCTCTTCCATATCCTATCTTCAGGCTAAAGGAATTGTTTTGGAGGAATGAACGTCTTTGAGTGTAGGACCTTAATTTCCAGAAATCGTTCTCGGTATGCAACTCACTCGAAACGCCAGATTTTCGATCTCGTCGGTAGCTTATTCTACGACGTTTCAGCTCTCGATTCCTTCATCAAGTTTACTCAACTTCTTCCTTTGAAGCTAGAGGAATCCTTAATTGAAGGAAAAGAGATCGTCGATAGGAATTTTGAGTCTTATCCCCAATTTAATTTCGAAACCTATTTCCTTTAATTGGCAGGCTCTCGAGGTTATTTTTCTTCGTGGTCTTCTATGGAAGCATTCCTTTGAGGTGCAGAAATTGATTGGAATCATTCTTGCTCGACGAGTCATCATGTATCCTCAGATTGGATTTTCAAGTTTTTCTTGAAGTTCTTCAATGGCTGATTGAATTGAGGGAATGGTTTCTAGGCACTTTCAACACTCTATTCCTTCATAGAACTTGTAGGTAATCTTGTTGAGAAACGGTAGGAATAAGTTTGAAGAGAAATGGTGGAGGATTGCTCTCGAATTTGGAAGAAATTTGAGAGTAGGAGACCCACAATCTAAACGCTTATTGCCTTCGATTGGGGGATCGATCTTTCTCGATTCTTATTCCGTATTGTTGCTCCTACTTCAGACTTTATAGGAGGAGCTTAAACCGACATTGAGAGCTCCAGAATCTTCGTTATTTAGAGATCGAACTTTTTGGATAATTTTTTGGAGATATCAACTCCGATCATATCCTTACCGACCATGGCTTTGAATACTAGTCGTTGGATGTGATGATCCGTGCGTGTTCGCTCTAGCTCATATCAAATTTTGGAGGAGATCCGACGGTTGAGATTTGAGTTTGAAAGATTTTGCTCGGATGGTCACGGTAGATGCTCTTATTCTAATTAGAGTGGCATTTCTGTAATTATCCATTCTTCAAGGGGTATTTTGGTAATTTGTCACTTTCTGAATATTTTATTATTATTTTCCTCGAAAAATCCATAATTTTTCTACAAATTTCTCATCGCTTTTTTTATCATTTTTCCCTTTTTTTTGAATCTTGAGATTTCTTCTAGATAAGGAATTACAAATCCAGAAAGATTCTTGATAATTGATAAAATGACTTTTTTGCCCTTTTGATTTACTTTTTCCTTTCCAATGCTTTTCAAAAGGCCTTTAACTCCTTGAAATCACTTGTTAGGGTACACGAGTGACTTGACTAAGTCCTTTTTTCTTGCTTAATCCTTTAATTTTTTTCCTTTCTATCCTTTGGGTCTTTCATGAGTGGCTTATTCTTATGGGAGATAATTTCCTTCATTTTTGGGGTGTTACATATACATACTCGTTACAAACACAAAATAAGAAGCAAACTCAAAAGAAAACAAAAAATACTAGATTAAAAACAAAGCTTAGTCCATGGCCCACACTCCAAAGTTCGCTCTCATCCACGTCCAACTCTTAGTTACTTGAAAACAAATGATAAACATGGAGTGAGTAAAACTTAGTAAGTAGCTTACTAGTAGGTTCTTAATCGCGACCTTAACCTAGGATATTACTTCTCATTATGTTTTGAGGATCTTATACTGATCTTGAAAACATTCCCCTAAAATAACCTTCAATTTTCTCCCCATCTATCTTTTTTTAAACACTTTTGAAAGTTAAAGAGTAGTTTTGAAGCTTTTTTTTTTTTCTCCCCATCTATCTTTTTTTAAACACTTTTGAAAGTTAAAGAGTAGTTTTGAAGCTTTTTTTTTTTTTTTTTTTGAAAATTCAACCGTATTTTTTTTAAAAAATAATTATGATTATTTTTTTATAGAAAAATTGCAAAGTTTAATGGTAGTTTTTATTAATTTAGATTAACAAAAAAATATAAATTTTTGTTGATTAAGTTAATATTAATTCCGTATTCTTTTTAATTAATGTATCATTGTCATATCGATGTCCTATGAATGACATGTTACCATATCTATTTGGTATCATATTTATTTCTTATATCTATATTTTTTTTTTTTTGTGACTCTGAGATATTTTGCTTTTATAACTAGATATCTTTATGAAATAAGTTTAATTTATGTTGAGATGGAGAATAAAAATTGACACTTAAGAACGTTGATACTTAGGACTTTGATTCCTCTTAGTGTGAAGCTTGCATCTTGCAATTACTTGGGTAGAGAATGTGTTTCACTTAAAATTCACTCAAGAAAAAAAATCAAATAACGAACCATATTTGAGAGAGGATAACTTTTTTTTTTTTTAATCTTTGAGAAATAAGAAAGAATAAAAATTAAAACATGGCATGAATCATCTTCTTGAATCTTTGTTTTGTTCTCCTAAATGTATATAAAAAGAAAAAAAAAATCTTATATATTTTTATATATAATTTAAGATTACCTATTCAATAAAACTCCATCCAAACTTCTACTCATAAATTTAATTATTATTTGTATACAATTGTTAATATGTAAGAAAATACAGGTACAAAATGTTTATACTATTGGTAATACATTTGTAATACCCGAAGAAATAGAAATAGAAATAGAAATAGAAAAAGAAAAAAAAAAGGAAAAGTCGAGAGAGGGGCAAATAGGTAAATTTGCCCCTCCAACCATCTAAGGGGTCCAAATGAAACCCCATCGAGAGTCTTGCAAAAGAGAATAGTGAGAGAAAGGGGTAGAGAGAACCTAGAGAGAGGAGAAAGGATGAACCGCCGGAAGACTCACCGAAAACTACCGTCGGAGTCTATTTCGGTGAAGATCATGATGCAAAGAGGTGAAGATCATGATGCAGGGAGACTTTCTTGGAAGGGAAAAGAGAATGTGGGTGGCCGGAGTCCCATTTTTCATCAAGAAATCGGAAAACCCGCAAGGTAAGGATCTTGAACATTTTCTAAGATCTATGGTTTTCCTTTGTGAATCAAGATCTAAAATCTTGATATATTCATCTAGGAACAACTCTACGCATGATCTGTGAAGAAGTTTGGCCGAGACCTCAACCCAAAGGTGGAGATCCAAGAGTCGTCCGAGAACGGTGAGTGAACTTTCGACGTTCTTAACTCGTCCGGTAGTCAAGTAAAAATTACAAAAAAAATACTAGGACGTAGCCCGTAACACGATCTAAAACTTTACCGAAGGAATCATGTCGATCCGATCTACTGATCGAAAGATATGAAAATCGGAAAAGAGGACTGTGTTTCGGTTTTCAGAGGGCAGAGAAGAAAGAAGAAAAAAAAAAAAGTCGGCCGGCAAGCGGCAGTGGGCGGCGACAGGCACCGAACACGCGTCAACCATCCACTGGAGCAACGCAGCTCCAGTGAGGCGTCGACACGTGTTGCTTGCAAGCCGGGCCAAACCGCGACGCGAGCCGAGCCAACCGGACCGGCCGGCCCGCTACTACGCAGAGACGGGCGCGCGTGCAGCCTGCGACTGGCGCCTTCCCGCACGCGTGACCACACACTCCCAGCCTGCTACTGGCGCGTGAGCATGCATGGGACGGCCAATTTGGTCCGGTTGCTTTTTATTTGCCCGATTTTTGTCCCGATTCCAGTTCTAATACTATTTTTAGGTGAATAGGGACCTAATTTAAAGAAATCAGTATTTTTGGACACCTCACGCGCAAAGAAACACTAGAAAAAGGGCACGCGTCAACCAGGTAAGTCACCACTCGGTATTTAGGAAGAAGTACTTGTAGGATTCGCTTGGATTGCATGCATGCTAGTAGTTTTACTTCATATTAGCTCTCCATGTAAATTATTTGTCAGAGTATTTGATATGATTGTATTGGGTGATTAACATGAGTGTTGTCGTATGCTTTATGCTTTCGCTGTATGTATGCATGCATTTAATTTATGTTGGAATTGTGTATTCCGTGTTCCGGGTGCTTGATGGAGGTCATCGCCCCGTTGAGCCGGTATGCCTAGTTTGCATAAATTATATAGTACGATGTTAGAAGACGATTGCATGCACACTCTGTTAATTGCTAGGGCCCATTTCTAGGATAAGCTTAGGAAATTATTGTTAGGAGCGATATGTAGCTCAAGCCAGATGTATTTTTTCCTAGGAACTTAGCGGTTTACCATGGCAAGAGGGTACCTCGGAGTGTTCATAGATTGCTAGCATTAGAACGGTATCTATAGCTTCGTGGGAGGACCAAGGGTCCTTTATCAGTCCTTACTGCTCTTAGACATTTCGCATGGGAAATGTGTCCCCACGTCGTACAGCCTATTAGTTGCATGGGAATGGTTGGGTCGCGCCCCCCATAGGGGGACTATATGGGCGTAGGGGTATTCAGCACACCCCTAGGCTAGATACCACATGTAGTCCTAGATAGCCATGTAGAGGTAGCACCTTATAGAGAGATACCGACCACATTAGCTTGGCGTAAGAAACCTCTAGGCGTTTAATGAAAGGCCGACGAACCAGTGAAACCCAAGGGGCAAGCTCTTTTACTTATTTGAGCGAACATTCGCTCCTCCTTCAGTTCAATTGGCTCCCCAGCCGGTGCCTTTGTTATGCACAATTGGAGCTCTTCCTCAGGTTCGACGCTCACCGGAGCAGTTATGCCGTCGTCGATTACCTCTGTGGATTTGGGGAGCTCTTCCTCGGGATTAAGGACGTTAGGTAGGACTGATGCAGTCACCATGAAAAGGGCCGGCTCGTCCTCCTC